>NC_056736.1:523328467-523428467 GCF_019279795.1 Protopterus annectens
AATGGTGCTGTAGTATGTTGTAAAGTGTGGTTAAATAATGAGCTGGAAGCTCTTTTGTTACGGATATCACCAAGATGTTCAGAGACCCTCACCCACAGAGACCTAGATGTTTGGCCCACATAGAATGCTGAGCAAGAACAATTGGCTAAATAAATATGCCAGTCTGTGTTGCAATTCCCAAATAATGGGATGTCATAAACCCTGGAAGTATTTGCACTGGTAAAACTCTTAGATTTACGGACATGTTGACAGGCTGAACAAGGACCACAGAGGAAACAACCCTTAAGTAAATCTCTAAGTAAGGTAGTTTGTGATGAAATCATCTCCCTACTATGTTTATAGTGACTAAAATGTGACCCCAAAGTGGGGCCCCTTCGGAAGGGAAACAGACACCTACGTCCCAGAATTTCCGAGAATCTATCATCTGGATACCCCAATACCAATCAACAAGGTTTTGAAGAACATTAGTATTACACACATAAGTGGTGACAAGCCTAAGATTAGTGTTGTCATCCAGAACTCTAGATTCGTATGTTAATAAATCAGATCTGGTTTGTGTGGATACCCAGTCACTGTCAAACCAATATTATGATCAACCTCTATGATCAAATCTGTTAACAAGATCATTTTGGAATTCCTGATAAGATTTTTCAAAGGTACATATCCGTCTAATACGGAGGAACTGAGATTTGGGAATGTTATTAATTATATGTCTGGGATGAAAGCTGAAGGCATGCAGTAATGTATTATATTGGGGACATTTCCAAAACACCTTGGTACTAAGTGTTTGGTCCCTCTCCCTACTTACAGTCACATCCAAAAAAGTAATTTCTATGGAATGGTAATGTGCCATGAATTCAATCGTTCTCATTCAAATATTGCATTAATTCCTGCAAATAGGTCTTATCTGCTCTCCATACCATCCAGTAATCAGTAATCATCCAGATACCATCTCCAAATGTCAGTTTCAGAAATATATAAATTATGACAAGTGTTATAAATTAATTGTTCATCTAGGAATCCCATGAATAAATCTGCATATATATATATATATATATATATATATATATATATATATATATATATACACATATATATGGGAGTGAAAGACGCTCCCATGGCAGTACCTTTGACTTCAAAAAGACAAAGCCAGCACCCGACTCCTGAGGCATATTAAAAGTTTTTTATTAATTATTGCATAATAAGACAGCAAAAAGTAACTCAGTACACCAACATGGTTGTACCGGTTTCGGCAACAGCCTTCCTCAACAACTAAACATGATGCAAAAATGGATAAACCTAACATGCTGTCTTCCTTTTCTTATTTAACTTTTTACAGACCTGGAGCGCCCTCTGGTGTATACAGAGGAGATGCAAAACTGACAATCCACATATAACAAAAACAATTATATACATACAACCCAAAATGAATAAAATACATAATTACAATGGGTATGCTTTAAAATTGATCATTCAAGCCAGGGGAAAAAAGAGCCCCCAATTTAATGATCCACATTTTTTCTTTGTTGGTAAGAATTTCATGCAAAGCCTGGGGTTGTTTGTACTGAAACCTAATATGATCAATAACCATAAAACTAAAATTACCCGTAGGATGTTTGGAAATATGCTTATACAAAGAGCTGGAACCCTTTTTATTCTTAATGTCACTCAAGTGTTCCCCTATCCTTAACTTGAAAGGATGGGAAGTTTGTCCAACATAAAATGCTCAGATCTATCCTGCTGGTTCGCCAATCAGTTTGCCCTAGTGATGTCACCTCCTTGATAACCCCTACTTTTGAACCTGGACACTAAATCTCTTCTATATTGGTTGTATGTGGAAGAACTGGAACAAATCCTTTTGACACAGAGAAATTGTGACTTGGGGATATTCTTGATGACATGTTGGGGGTGGGGGTGGAAACTTGTCACATGTAATAGGGTATTGAATTGAGGAAATTTCCTAAATATTTCACTCTCTAGAGTGTCCAAATCTGTTCTTTTAACTAGGACATCCAAGAATGTTATTTCAGATCTAGAATAGGTAAATTTAAATTCAATACCCCATACATTGCCATTCAGATGTTCCAGATCATAAGTGTAGGGAAATGAAATAAAAAAATATATATTTCACTTCACCAATACGACATACGTAGCAGGATAGATCTGAGTTATCATATCGTGTTAGGAATTCTCAACAACCCCAAAGACTCAGATTAGTTACTACATATGGTAGAAATACGGTTGGTTTTATGAACATCATTGGTAACCATTGGCATTTGTTAAGATCAGACGAGGTCCTGAATAATTATATAGGTGATTGGTGTTATTATTCATTTCGTAAAGGGTGGTCTTTGGGATCCTTATTTAGTCACTATAAGAGAGTTTATGACAAGGGTTTGCGGCGAACTACTCAAATCAGTTTGCTTGGTCAACTGATATTGGGTTGTTATCCATGTGGTCATTGTATCTATTGCCCTGGGGTGTTAAAATCCCAGACTTTCTCTTCACATAATTGTCCACAAGTTTATAATGTTTTATTTTTTGCCAATTGTAGCACTTCTTGGGTTATCTATTTGGCTCAGTGTAATTGTCGAGCATTTTATGTTGGACAAACTTCCCTTCCTTTCAAGTTAAGGATAGGGGAACACTTGAGTGACATTAAGAATAAAAAGGGTTCCAGCTCTTTGTATAAGCATATTTCCAAACATCCTATGGGTAATTTTAGTTTTATGCTTATTGATCATATTAGGTTAGCAGAAGACGTGGAGACGGCTCTGGTAGAATGAGCCTTAGGCTTGTGTGTTAATGGCATGCTCGCATTTTCATAAAGAAAGGGTATGCAATTGGATAACCATTTAGATAAGGTTGTTTTAGCCACTGGATTGCCTTTTCTGGCTTCTGAGAAGGATACAAAAAGTTGATCTGATTTTCTAATATCCTTAGTTCTGTCAAGATAAAATCTGAGGTGTCTGTGTACATCAAGTTTGTGCAGCATGTATTCCAATTTGCTAGAGTGGTTGGGAAAAAAAGACTGGCAGCTCAATGACCTGATTGATATTTGATTCAGAACAGACTTTAGGTAAAAATGAGGGGTTTGTTCTGAGAGATACTCTATCAGCATGGAAAATCATGTAAGGTGGTCTGATAGATAATGCTTGAAGTTTTGACACTCTGCAGGCAGAAGTAATGGCCACAAGAAAAATAGTTTTCCAGGATAAATATTTGAGATCACAAGAAGATGCTGGTTCAAAAGGGGGAAGAATAATTTGAGACAGCATAAAGTTTAAATTCCAGGGAGAATAGGGAATTTTGATAGGAGGTCTCATGTGAAGAACGCCTTTAATAAAAGTCTTAGATAATTTATGGCCCATAACATTTGAGCCACCAAACCCAAGGTGAAAATTTGAGAGGGCAGCTAACTGGACTCCAACTGTAGCAGCTGCTACCCATTCCTTAAAAATTGTTGTCAAGAATTCTAAAATAGATGATAGCGGAGCTCGGAAAGGGTCAGTCTTCTGCGTGTTGGCCCAAATTGAGAACCTTTTCCATTTACTGCCATATAATTTCCTGGTAGATGGCTTGTGAGAAGACAAGAGAATTTGTCTTGTATCTTCTGAAATTGAATGAAGCCTGGCAATTTGGGGAAGTGGATTAGCCAAGCAGTCAGTTTCAGGGACTGCAGTGAAGGATGGAGGTCCCCTGATGGGTGCGTCAGAAGGTCCGGAACTGGGTCCAGGATCCATGGATCTTCCAACAGATGATGGTGGAGAAACGGGAACCAAATCTGTCAAGGCCAGTAGGGGGCTATGAGAATAACAGTCCTTCCCAGCGATTTTGCTTTCTGTAAAAATCTGGGTATCAATGGGAAGGGTGGAAATGCATGAAGGAGACCCAGGGGCCAATCGTGTAAAAGTGCATCTCTCGGGGGATGACCAGGAGGTGGTATTTGGGCAAAGTAGCTTCTGCATTTTGAATTGATGTGGCTAACAAAGAGGTCGCAGTAAGGCTGGCCCCATTTGTGGAAAATCAACTCTGTAACCTGTTGTTTGAGAGACCACTTGTGAGGGAGCAATATCGCCCTGCTTAGCTTGTCTGCTATCACGTTGGCTTTCCCCGGGATGTGCGTTGCTAACAGAAAATGCTGGGACAACACAGCCCATTGCCAGACCCTGAGGGCTTTTCGACAAAGGGGGTAAGACTTGGTTCCGCTTTGCTTGTTTAAGTACCAGACTACTGACATGTTGTCCATCTGAATTGCAATAGTTCCTAGAGGGAGAGAGTCCTGAAAGTACTGCAATGCCAGAAGTACCACTCTCAACTCTAGAACACTGATGTGCAGATGTGATTCTTGATCTGTCCATGTGCCTTGGGCAGTCTTTCCCTGAAAATGCCCCCCCCCCCAATCAGGGAAGCATCTGTGGTCACAGTGGCTACTGGGGGGGGGACAAAGGGTCTTCCGATTGTGACATGAAGAGACGTCAACCACCACCGAAGGTCTCTCTTGCAAGAATTCATGATGAGAATGATGTGGTGCATCTGTAGTTTCTGGTATGACCACTGAGCAAAGAGGAGCCATTGAAGAATTCGCATATGTATCCTTGCGAGTGGTATAGCCAGGATTGCTGCCGCCATCAAACCTAGTACCTTCAATACCTCTGCTGCTGTAGCTTTGTTCTTTGACACCAGTGAGCTGATGTGTTGGTGGAGAAGTGAGACTCTTTCGATAGGAAGACATAGAGTGGTAGATGAGGTATCTAACTCTGCTCCTATAAAAACGCTATGCTGCGATGGCGATAAGGCAGACTTTTCGAAGTTGATTGTAATGCCTAATTGATGGCAGTGTCAGAGTGTATTGTGTTGCCTGTGTCAATTGATGCCTGGTGGTAGCGGTGAGGAGCCAATCGTCTAGGTATGGAAACACCTGGAATCCTAGACGTCTCAGGTGAGCCATGACCACTGCCATGCATTTGGTGAACACTCTGGGAACTGTAGTGAGACCAAAGGGCAGGGCTCGAAACTGGTAATGATTGCTTCCAGCCAGAAATGCAGATAATCTCTGGAGCGTCTGTTCATCTTTATGTGATAGTACATGTCCTTGAGATCTATGGAGCACATCCAATCGCCTTTCCCTAGGAAGGGAAGAATGGACTGAAGCGTGACCATTCGGAACTTCTCTTTCTTTATGAACTGGTTGAGTCTGCTGAGGTCCAAGATAGGTCTCCAGTCCCCTGTTTTCTTTGGTACCAAAAAGAATCTTGAGTAAGTTCCGAATCCAACTTGGTTTGCTGGGACTGGTTGGATGACTCTTTTCTAGCAATCTGTGGACCTCTACGATTGCTTGTTCCCTGCGATTGGGTGGAACATCTGGTATTCTCTTTACAGGAATGGGAGGGGAAGAGAACGGTATGAAATATCCTCTGGAAATGATGCTTTGTACCCATGTGTCTGTTATTATGTTTAGCCAGGCGTCTGGGTACAAAGACAAGCGACCCCTGACTGCCTCCAGAGCCGAACAGTTGGGCCCCCTTACAGGGGCGATGGTGGGGTTGACCGGAGAACTGACCCCTGTCACCCTGTTGCTGTGGACCCCCCTCTGCCGCGGGGGTGGCATCTTCCGTTACAACCCCCTCCTCTGCCTCTAGAGGGGGTTACTCCACGTGTGTCCTGAAAGGCTCCCTGTGCTTTTCAGAACCACATTTTCCCTGCCCTAGGGCCCTTGGGGTAGGGCCGAGTTGGGGTAGAAAAATGGACTCCAACGGCAGATAAGGTCTTGCCTTCCTGCTCACACCTGGTTAAAGTTTCCTTACTTTGGGCCCAAACAGTGATGAGCCATCGAATGGGGTGTTAATAAAGGAAGACTTAAAGGGTTCCGCAAAGGAACAGAGATGTATCCAGGCTTGTCTTCAAAGAGCAATGCCTGAACTAGTGGCTCTACTCGAACCATCAGCTGCATAGGATATGAGATGCATGGACAAGTTTACCACTGAGTTTAGGGTAGCGAGCTGGGCATTGACTTTGTCGGCCACCGCTGCAGCTACCATATCCTGGAGAGTATCTCCTAGCTCTTTCAGGAGATCTCTTTGTAGTCTTTTTCCCACAAATGGTCCGAGCTAGCTGGATCACCAAGATCTCTCTTGCCGCAGCAAACTAGATCTGAGGTAATTCCAGCAGTGCATTGTGGGATAAGGGGCTTGGTCTCGAGCTACTGGCAAAACTTGAGCTTTGCTATCAGCCGTGTCGGAGCCGAGGAGCCAAAGAAAAAATGTGGATTAAATTGGGGGCTCTTTTTTCCCCTGGCTTGAATGATCAGTTTTAAAGCATACTCATTGTAATTATGTATTTTATTCATTTTTGGGTTGTATGTATATAATTGTTTTTGTTATATGCGGATTGTCAGTTTTGCATCTCCTCTTTACACACCAGATATATATTTGCCCTTTTCAAACAGTATTCAATGGCTTCTAAACTAGCCCAAAGAGGAATACTGGTATACAATGCGCTAACATATATGGTACACATAAGACAATGTGGTTCCAACTATGTGTCTGAAATAATGTGTAAAAATTGTGTGGTGTCCTGGATACTGGACCTGATTAATGGTAATAAGGGTTTGAGATATTTAGTCAAGAATGCCGATAGCGGTTCAGTCAAAGAGCCTCTACCTGAAAGAATAGGTCTACCCGGAAGCTTTTGTAGATTTTTGTGAATTTTAGGTAGCAAATACAGATACTGTGACTGAGGATCATCAACAGTGAGATGGAACCATACCTTCTTGCTAATAATCCCCTCCTCCAAGGCATTCCTGAGAAAATCATCAATTTCCTTCTTAAATCTATCAGTGGGATCCAAAGGCATATACATCTAGAATCAACCACTATTAGCCTCAGCTAAATACATGGCCCAGTCCAGAACCACCACAGCTCCACCCTTATCTGCAGGGAGAATGACCAACTCTTTCCTTTCTTTTAGATTTAAAAGGGCTTGTTTTTTCAGGTTGGTAAGATTAGATCTCTGAAGCTGAAAATCAAAAAAAAAAGTGCAACTCCTTCAGTACACATTGTTGGAATGTGGCCACATGTCTATCCATCAGAGGCATAAATGAAGATTTACAAAACATAAAATCAGTAGATCTTTTGAGTATGTGACTGAGACTGAAAATACTATTTTAAATTACTCAAATGGCAAAAAGCCATGATGTCATTAGCAAACGTATCGTCATAAACCAGAAAACCAGGTATGAAATTCAAGCCTTTGTGGAGAAGATTAATTTCACCATCTGACAACTGCACTGATGAAATATTGTGTACATTATGAATAGGGCTTACCGAGGTATCAATACTTCCAAAAGTTTTAATATGTTTCCTGGATGCTGTATGTTTGCGACCCCCCCCCCCCACCCTGTGTTTATTCCTCCTAAAGGGTCAAAACCCACAAATTTCTTCGCCACAGGGGAATCACAACTGTGAACAGTCTCTACCTCAGTGGCCGAGGATGACTCATCTCCAGAAGTACCACTCAAACTAGTTGTGGTCTTCTTGAGAATAGAACATGGCCTTTTCCTCCTAAAAGTTGGTTTAGTATTTTCCTGTGTTGGTCCAAATGGTTTGCCTCTTTGGTAATCATTTATGTCCCTATTGAATTTATGTACTTTTTTGTCCTTGAGCTGTTTCTCAAGGGAAAACAAATCCTGAACCAATTTTTGAAAATGTGGTGTGTTGAAAGATCCCCCTTCATAAACCTTAGCCTGTTCACAAATTTGATTGACCTCAATGATATATTTATCAATCATGCGTTCATAATGGGAAAGAAGAACCTCCACGAAAGACATGGAGGCCTTTTGCTGAGCTTGAAACCAAGCTTCAGATAAAGAATCATCAATAACATTGACTAAAGGTTGTATACGTATTTGTAGTCCACGTGGGGTAATACCTTGAGTCTTGTAGGCAGTAAATAATTTTAAATGCCACACATTCATTCTTAATGACTTCATACTTTTCGTCAGCTGATTGTAAAGGGTATTGCAGATATATGATATGATTCATGTTTATCTGCAGATAAACCCTGTAAAAGAGCATTACGGTCAATTATGTAATGTTAATTCTAAATCAAAAACCTTAACCTATTATAAAGGTGGCCCAATAATTTGACTGACTAGAAAACACAACTTGTGTATCATAAACTGCACCAGAAATAACTAGGGTGCTATATGTGACAGCAAATATAGTAACTAACAGTCAAATTGGCTAATCAAACACACATATAGACCCTGGACCTAATGAAATTGGTCAATGTGAATGACCAGTAAGTTAACTTGAAACCCTGAGGTATGATGAAGGTGGCCCAATGATTTGAAAGCACAACTTATGTATCATAAACTGCACCTAAATTAACTAGGGTGCTGTATGCAATAGCAAATACAGTTGGCCAACCAAACAAACATATAAACCCTGGACCTAATAAAATTGGTCAATATGAATGACCAATAAGTTGACTTGAACAACCTCGGGAATAAGGAGCAAAACAGACTTGTTGTCCTATAAAAAATAACACCTAATATCCTAACCAAAATTCTGGTCCAAAAAAACAAGTTAGATGATAATATGAACAATAAACATATTTACTATAGTGCATGAATTATGAGGAGTCTTGATGCAACCCCACATTAATGAAAAATCCCAATCACTAGAAATGGTAGGCTGGTGAATATCTAAAACCATGCTGAAATAATTCAAAATGGTATCACAGTATTATCCCAAATCGTGCCGCCAAACACACTAATTTAGTATTCCTCGCCACCCAAATATGCCATAAAAAAGGCAAAAGATCAATGTATGTAAAAAATTGTCTAAACAATGACACTGCCAACCGAACAAAGACCAAACACTTAAACACGTGTAGATAATGATGTCCAAGCCGGAAATCCAGCCCCACAAAAAGTTAAATATTAAAAAATAAGCACATTTACAATAGTCCTAATGAAATGTCCAAATTCACTGAAAATAATAGGCCAGTGAATGCCTTAAAGCACGTTAAACTCTGAAATGATGTCACAGTTATGTCCCAGTCGTGCCGCAAACACACTATTGAATGAAAAGCTCAAATTGTTACCATTTTTCACCGCCCATATATGCCAAAGAAAGAAGGCAAAAAATCATTATATGTAAACAGGATTGGTCAAACAGTAACACTGCCCACCAACTGGATTAAATATTGAAATGTATAATAAACACATAATCTATGCTTCAAAATTATGATGCATCCTGATGGAGCAGCACAAAAAAAGCACACTGATGAAATGTCCCCGTTCACTGAAGTTAGTAGACCAAAATAGACCACACGTCCCAGTAGAACAAGTGTTAAATTTTATCTTAACCACTCCACCAAATGCAGGAAAGTCAATGAAATACCTAAATGACTGGCATTCTCCCCCGCCCTTATTTGGTGAAAACCAGCAAAAAGTCAATGCAAAAAATCATTGCAAAAAATATTTAGCCTTGCAAACATTGTTCCGCTGCATTCATGAATGTAAATAACATATACAAATAGTTAGAGTCCTTGAACACCAGTGTGTCCTGAAGTTCCCAAAAACGAAATTCTCATAAATGTCCAAACTGCTCCCATAAAGCACAAATATTAAGGTAATCCAGCTGGCCAACGTACATCTCTGCCGATAAGGATTTTTTTATCCACCATAAGAATCCTGTAAGGGAACAACCATTTCACCACCGAATGTCACACAAACGGCCAACCTTTGTTTTGCCACAAAACACCATATAGTAGATTTAGGCCCCAAACCGTGATGATAAAGTGAATCCAAAAGTACAGAAATACAACTGAGAACAATTGTAATAAGGCTGACCTATGTCTCCGCCTATACAAGGGAATTCCACACGAGCACACATCAAATAGGGAAGGCACGTCAAATGGAAATGTGAAAAATAAATAAAACCAAATCCCGGAGTCAAACGCCACTAAGGTAGAGAGGTTCACAGTCTGAGCCAACAGCGGTAATCAAGAATCCAGATACACATGCAGGAACCACAAGTACGGCTATTGCAAAGCCTACAACACCCAAAGCAATCACAAAATTGGGCAGCACCTTGGTGAAACCAAAAGACTATTGTATTGTAGTAACTTCAAAAGCTACTATAGCTATAACAAAGCAGTCAAACCGGTTTCGGCATCCATATGCCTTCCTCAGTGAACATAACACAAAAATGTTTCACCATTTAAATACACATCACTTTTCAATTAATAATTAATTAGAATTGCTCATTAAGACCAGGTCTAAACAATCCCCCTAGTCTAATGATCCAATTTCGTTCCTTCCAGCTCATTATTTAAACACACTTTACAACATAATACAGCACAGTTTACTTTTATTGTTATTGATTTAATAAAAGGGAATAGACAGGGCAAAATGGATTGGCACTCTATTTTAAATACTAAAGAATATAATTGGATCATTAGAATAGGGGGATTGTTTAGACCTGGTCTTAATGAGCAATTCTAATTAATTATTAATTGAAATGTGATGTGTATTTAAATGATGAAACATTTTTGTGATATGTTCACTGAGGAAGGCATATGGATGCAGAAACTGGTGTGACTGCTTTGTTATAGCTATGGTAGCTTTTGGAGTTGTCACAATAAAATAGTCTTTTGGTTTCACCACGGTGCGGGCCAGTTTTGTGATGGCTTTGGGGGTTGTGGGCCTTTGTACCAGTCGTACTTGCAGTTCCTGCATGTGTATCTGGATTCCTGATTACCACTGTTGGCCCAGACTGTTCAGATTCACCTGTGGTGAAGAAATTTGTGGGTTTTGACCCTTCAGGAGGAACAAGCATGGGGGGGGGGGGGTCGCAAACATACAGCATCCAGGAAACATAGAAAACTTTTTGGAAGTACTGATACTCCGGTAAGCCCTATTCATAATGTGCACAATATTTCATCAGTACAGTTGTCAGATGGTGAAATTAATCTTCTCCACAAAGGCTTGAATTTCATACCTGGTTTTCTGGTTTATGAAGATGCGTTTGATAATGACATCATGGCTTTTTGCCGTTTGATTAATTTAAAATTGTATTTTCAGTCTCAATCACATACTCAAAGATCTACTGATTTTGCATGTTGTAAATCTTCATTTATCCCTCTGATGTATAGACATGTGGCCACATTCCAACAATGTGTACTGAAAGATTTGCACTTTTTTGGCTCTGATTTTCAGCTTCAGAGATCTAATCTTACCAACCTGGAAAGACAAGCCCTTTTAAAAATAAGACAGGGGAAAGATTTGGTCGTTCTCCCTGCAGATAAGGGTGGGGCTGTGGTGGTTCTGGATTGGGCCATGTATTTAGCTGAGGCTAATAGACAACGATCAGATGGTTGATTCTAGATGTATATGCCTTTGGATCCCACTGATAGATTTAAGAAGGAACCTGATGACTTTCTCAGGAATGCCTTGGAGGAGGGGATTATTAGCAAGATGGTATGTTTCCATCTCACTGTTGCTGATCCTCAGTCACAGTATCTATATTTGCAACCTAAAATTCACAAAAATCTACAAAAGCTTTCGGGTAGACCTATTGTTTCGGATTGAGGCTCTTTGACTGAACCCCTATCGGCATTCTTGACTAAATATCTCAAACCTTTATTACCATTAATCAGGTCCAGGATCTAGGACACCACACAATTTTTTCACATTACGTCAGACACACAGTTGGAACCAAGTTGGCTTATGTGTACCCTAGATGTTAGCGCATTGTATACCAGTATTCCTCAATGGGCTGGTTTAGAAGCCATTGAATACTGGTTGAAAAGGACAAATACATATCCACCAGGCTTTAAAACACTTTTGATTTGTATGACTGAGCATGTTCTCAGTAAGAACGTATTTTATTTTCATGGCAAATGTTTCCGGCAAGTCAAAGGTACTGCCATGGGAGTGTCTTTTGCTCCCATATATGCAGATTTGTTCATGGGATTCCTAGAGGAACAATTGATTTATAACACTTGTCATAATTTATATATTTCTGAAACTGACATTTGGAGATGGTATCTGGATGATTGCTGGATGGTATGGAGAGCAGATAAGACCTATTTGCAGGAATTCATGCAATATTTGAATGAGAACAAGTGGGGGTTTAATTCTCGGTACATTACCATTCCATGGAAATTTATTTTTTTGGATGTGACTAAGTAGGGAGAGGGACCAAACACTTAGTACCAAGGTGTTTCATAAAATATCCCCAATATAATATGCTACTCCATGCCTGCAGCTTTCATCCCAGACATATAATTAATAACATTCCCAAATCTCAGTTCTTCCATATTAGACAGATATGTTTCTCTGAAAAATCTTATCAGGAATTCCAAAATGATCTTGTCAACAGATTTGATCATAGAGGTTATGATCATAATATTATTTTGATTGCCAGTGATTGGGTATCCACACAAACCAGATCTGATTTATTAACATACAAATCCAGAGTTCCGGATGACAACACTAATCTTAGGCTTGTCACCACTTATGTGTGTAATACTAATGTTCTTCGAAACATTGTTGATCGGTATTGGGGTATCCTTAGATCAGATGATAGATTCTTGGACATTCTGGGACGTAGGTGTCTGTTGTCCTTCCGAAGGGGCCCCACTTTGGCGTCACATTTTAGTCACTATAAACATAGTAGGAAGATGATTTCATCACAAATTCCCTTATTTAGAGATCTACTTAAGGGTTGTTTCCCCTGTGGTCATTGTTCAGCCTGACAACATGTCTGTAAATTTAAGAGCTTCACCTGTGCAAATACTTCCAGGGTTTATGACATCCCATTCTTTGGGAATTGCAGCACAGACAATTGTTCTTGCTCAGCATTCTATGTGGGCCAAACATCTAGGTCTCTGCGGGTGAGGGTCTCTGAACATCTTAGTGATATCCGTAACAAAAGATGTTCCAGCTCATTATTTAAACACACTTTACAACATAATACAGCACAGTTTACTTTTATTATTATTGACATAATAAAAGGGAATAGGCAGGGCAAAATGGGTTGGCACTCTGTTTTTAATACTAAAGAATGTGATTGGATCATTAAACTAGGGGGATTGTTTAGACCTGGTCTTAATGAGCAATTCTAATTAAATATTAATTGAAATGTGATGTGTATTTAAATGATGAAATATTTTTGTGTTATGTTCACTGAGGAAGGCATATGGATGCCGAAACCGGTTTGACTGCTTTGTTATAGCTGTAGTAGCTTTTGGAGTTGCCACAATAAATAGTCTTTTGGTTTCACCTAGCTGCTGGCCAGTTTGTGATTGCTTTGTTTATTGTGGGCCATTGCACCAGCCGTACCTGTAGTTCCTGTGTGTGTATCTACATTTCTATCTCTAAGAGAAATCGCTGTTCTAAATTCTACTTACAGAGCAAAGGCAAAGTGGTAATGAGCAGATGTGTTCAGGTTCAGACAAAATACAAAATGCTCAATCTTTCTCTCTGAGAAAGTCTTAAATTGATGATACCTATTACTGCCGAGTAATTTCAGATTACATCATTCTGACACTTCTACTTAAGTTTCCCAGGCTCACAGAACTTACAGTTTTAACATTTCGTTTTGTAGTCTGCACCTGCCAGGAAGCCACAGCAATAAAAGACATTTTACATGTAAAACCTAGTAATTATGTCTTAAAAAAACAGAAAGGATTTCCTTACCCAGATATCATGTCTCCTAGCTTGAGATCAGTCATAAAATCTTTTGCTTATCAGCTTTCTTCCAGCAGGGTGCACTGTGGTTAGATTTTTGAAGATCAGAACATAACACAGTTTTCTTACATTTGTTACACAAGCCTGTGGATCATATTAATATTTACAAGGACATAGAATTATTTATAAAATTCTAATCTGGCTGGGCTGGCAGCCCCTCAGTTTTTCACATTTCTTCTCCCCCTCAAAACTCAAGCTAGTTTTTTAAGTGGCCCTTGAGAAACATTGCCTGAGAGAGTTCAGTCTATCTGGGTATACCTTACCCCATTCCCTGTCTTGACAGCCCATCTGCACTGGCATTGCTAATCCCACTGCAGTGCTGGACTGACATATCATATGCTTGCAATGTAACTACAGTGAATTTCCTTCCATACAGATAAGGCTGAAGTTTCTGCAGTGCCCACACTTTGGCTAGACATTCCTTTTCTACAGCTGCATAGCATTCCTCCCTGGGTTGGAGCCTATGACTGAGATAAACCACTGGGTGCTCTTCTCCCTCTGAAGAAATATCACTAAGTACAGCCCCCACCCCACGGTTCGAAGCATCCACCTGCACAACAAATTATTTGCTGTAATCTGGACTGGCTAACACAGGGGTCCTCCCAAAACTTCTTTAAGCTTCTGGAATGCCTGCTAACATGCTGGGGTCCACACTACCTTATCTGGCCTGTTTTTCCTTGTCAGGTCTATGAAGGGAGCAGCTATGGTACTATAACTGGGGACAAACTTTCTGTAGTACCCTGCTGTCCCTAAGAATGCCCTCATCTGCTTTTTGGTAATAGGTGCATGCCATGCCTGAATGGCTTCCACTTTGGCAGGTTCTGGCCTGATCTTACCACTCCCCACTCTATGTCCCAGGTAGGAGATCTCTGTTATATCCACCTGACATTTGCTGGGCTTAATGGTCAATCCTGCCCTCTGTAGTCTGCCCAGCACCTCCCTGACATGCTGAAGGTGCTCTTGCAAGGAATGGCTGTAGATGGCAATATCATCTAGGTAAGCAAGGGCAAACCCTCCTGCTCCTGCTAGGATATGATCTACCAGCCTCTGGAAAGTCGCTGGGGCAATTTTTATGCCAAAGGGCATCTTTGTGAACTCATACAAGCCAAAAGGAGTCATAAAGGATGACCTCTATCTAGCACTGGGAGTCAAGGGCACCTGCCAGTAACCCTTGGTAAGATCAATGGTGGTAAGATACTTAGCCCAATCCAGCTGCTCTAGGGCTTAATCTGTCCTAGGCAGGGGGTAAGCATCTGACTCTGTGCGACTATTTAATTTCCTGTAGTCCACACAGAACCTGGTGCTGCCATCTTTCTTTGGCACCAGCACCACTGGGGAGACCCAGGGACTGTTGGAGTCTTGAATTACCCCTAGTTCCAACATTTCCTGTATCTCCTTCCTCAGAATCTGTTTTGCTCTCTCAGGCACCCTATAAGGGGCCTGCCTAATAGGCCTTTGGGGTCCTGTATCCACCCGGTGCTGCACCAGGTAGGTGCACCCTGGTTTCCCAGTGAATATGTCCCCAAACTCTTGTAACACTGCTCTGATTTCTCAAACCCAGGTAGGAGATATCTGCTGGGACATTGCTACCCCTTCCACTGAGGTGTCAGTCCGAGCCTCACTGAGGAGATCAGTCACCAGATCTCCCTCAGACTCCTTCTGCAATCCACTGCAAATACTCAGCACAAGGGCCTCCCTATCAAGTAAGGTTTCATCATGTTAACATGGTATAATCTGTGCTTCTGCCTCCTGTCTAGCAGTTCCACCATATAGTTAACATCACTGACCTTCTTTACCCACCTCATAGGGTCTGTCCCAAGTTGCCTGCAGCTTGTTGTGTCTGACAGGAATGAGAACCATTACCTGCGTGCCCTACAGCATACTCTCTAGCTCGAGCATTCCTGTCATACCAGATGTTTTTCTGTTGTTGGGCTTCTGCCAGGTTCTCCTGGGCCAAGCCCATGAGTTTCCTGAGCCTTGTCCTGAGGTTTAGGACATATGCCGTTACAGACTCCTGGTGAGATTCACACTCACCCTCCCACTCATCTCAAATTAAATCTAGAGGCCCCCTCACCCTATGCCCATACAGCAACTAAAAGGGTGAAAAACTGTGGATTCCTGGTGGGGAACCTCTCTGTAAGCAAACAAATGGGGAAAATATTTGTCCCACTCCCTCTTAAATTGGTCTGTAAATACCCATAGCATGGACTTGAGTGTAGAGTTTAACTTCTCAACAAGACCATTAGTCTGGGGATGGTAGGGGTGGTCTTTAGGTGCTTCACCCCACAGTACTAACTCTGTCAGTTAGTATTACTTTTGGGAAACCTACCCTGCTGAAAATCTCTAACAAAGCATTTGCCGCCTCAATGGAGGGCAAAGCCACTGCCTCAGGGTCTCTTGTAACATAATCTACTACCACTAGGATATACCTTTTCCCTGTGGATCTTGGGGTACTATTTACAACATTATAGTTTAAAAAATCATGATCAGATATCTTGGACAACACAGTTACAGCTTTACCATTGAGTAAGGGTGGCAGGAACCATACTCAGAGCCTTCGGTCAACATCATACTGCTTACATATCCTCTCAAACGTATGAATGAAACTATCAAAATTATCCCCCTCTGTAAACTGTGGAAGAAATCTGCTGATCTTTTGTGCTTCTGAGGTCCAGTTACTCCCTTCCCCCTTACCTCCATGACTCTGGCAAAGAGTCAGCATCTCCTTTTCATGTTGCCTCTGCCTCTCCTTCTCCTCAGCTTCCAGGCATAGCAGTTTCTCATTCTCCTCAGCCTGCAGATGTCGCAGTTTCTCATTTTCCTCACTCTCTAGATGCCTCAGTCTCTCTGCTGCTTCTATTTCAAAATGCTTGGCCCACAACTCAAGTCTCTTTAGCTCCAGATGCATTTTTAAGTCCTCTTTAGACAGGTTACGCTGTCCACTCTCGGAGTGTTGTACATCTCCATGGTGTGATACAAATGTGACATGTCTGATGAGAGATATGCTTGAAGGATAGCTTCATTGAATCCAGTCATGAAAACAGTTCAGTTATGAATTAGTTAGAACAGCTATGTGTGCAATCTTACATGTCTATGCAGTAACAGAAGTCAGGATGTTAAAAGGTTATGGGAACAGAATCTTGATTTACGTTTGGAATGTGCTGTGCATGATGTCTGTTTATCCAGTAGCAGATGTTAGGGTGCTAATGTGTGCAATTTCACATGTCTATGCAGTAACAGATGTCAGAGTGTTATGGGAACAGAAAATGTCTATACAGTAACAGATGTCAGGGTGTTATGGGAACAGAATGTTGTATTACATTTGGAATGTGCATGGTGTCTGGCCAACACCCAGTCACTATGCCACATCAGCTTAAGAAATGCGTGACTAAAGTCATGTACAGTTGTTTATACTACTGTCCTGCCTGTATAAAAGATGGGGTTTTCCAGACAGCAGACTGAAATCTCACCTACAGATGGACACACCGCGTAGGACATATGCTTCCAGATGAACTAATCTTCGGTCTGACTGTTCCGGGATTTCCCAGTCATTGAAAGACTCGAATAAAGTTTCATAGTTTAACTGGCAATGTTCTTTCTTCTTTTATTGTATTGTATAATAGCATGAATGTTGATATCTGATTAAGTAAAGCATTGAAAGTATAGCTGAAGTGTTGAGCCTCTTCTTTACCTTTGGTAAACTTTAAGTTAGAACATTTGCGGAATAGAAGGAAAATAAAATAAAACATTTGGCGTAATCAACAGGATTCCGAAATGTTCAAAAAGAGGTTACCAAGGGAAAAGAATAGTGATAAGGAGAAACGTATCCCGGGTTGGGATGATGTTCATGTATATAGCAAATTAGATTCAGAATGGTCTGAAAATACAGGGTTATGTGAAAACTGGGATGCATTATTAGCCTCTGGTGAACCAGACAATGTTATAAAATGTCTTAAAACTATAGAAATATGTAAAGGAAACGAATAAGGTGCCGTAAGCAGATGTGGCTGGATTCTGCTGTCTGCATACAGAAAAATGCATGATCAGTTTCATATGATGAAACTGAAAGCAGAAAACCTACAAAAACACATAGATGAATTGCAAACTAAAATAGTTATGTTACAATGCCAAAATAAGTTGTTAATGGATAAAACGGATGCCTACCAGAACATAGCTGAAAGAACGGCATTTTGGGTAAGCCCATTATAAATGTAAGAGGCGAAAAGGAAAAATAAATGAGTAGAAAATCCACCGGCAAGTAGCAGTGGCTGGGGTAGGCTGGGATCCAGACAAATGGGATGGGGACATTTGGTATTCCCCGGATGAAGAGGACAGTGACTCAGCTGGTAGTTCAAAACAAGATGAAACGGTGGTAAAAGATGTAAAACCATCTATAAGGCAGAAAATGATAGAGCCTGTCCCATTACCACAATGGGATGCAGCCGGTAATGCAATGAGAGACCAACAAGGTAATGTAATATTAGTGCAGAGGGGACCGATAGTTCTGGATAAGGTACACGAAGATTACACTACTCAGGAGATTGCAGATATCACAGCAAAGTTTAAACAGCTCTCTGGTGAATCATTATTGACATGGGTGATACGATTGCATGATATAGGGGCAAGAACTGTAATGGTGGAACAGGATGATGCAAAGAAATTCTCTACTCTCTGTCCTGATCCCACTATACAAGATGAATTCTGAAATTTTTCTGGTGACGAGAATATTACAATTTTACAGTTGGTGGTGCAGGTAGCAAAAAATACCCAACAGCATCTGATTTGCCTGCCAATGATAAACCTTGGTATGCTTTAAAAGATGCTGTACAGAGCCTAAAAGAAGAAGGAATGAAAATGGCAATTTTTATAGGACAGGCTGATATTATGATGAATGAAGCTATAACAACGGCCATGCATAATTATATCATACGCACAGCCCTGCCTGCTTATAAGCAAGTCATTATGACGCTATTGATAAACCAGACAGGGAATCCCTTGTCTACAGTGACAGAAGCGATTAGACAATTAGCTGATCTGGGTGACTGGGGACCCCAGTCAATCTCAGGGACAAATACTACACAAAATAATGAAGGGAAATCAAGCAGAGTAACTAGGAAGGAGATGTTTTTAGCTTTACTTAAAGATGGAGTAAAAAAGGAAGATATAGATGGATCAGATACACAAACGTTATTGCAAATGTATAAGGACAGGGGTTTGATAAAAAGAATGCGAAAGGTAGAGGCAAAGGTAGAGACGGAGGTAGTAAGCAACTCTGAAGGTAAGATAGCAAAACCAAGCTGAAAAGGGTTCCGAACTTCATGGCGGGGTATACAATCAGATACGGCAGCAGTATGCTGATCTGTTTGCAGCCATTGCAGAAAATAAAAATGCATAGGAAAATGGTCAAGCTTCGGTATCTACCTGGAAGTTGGACCATAGACCATATGTGAATTTAGACATTCTATGGAAAAACAGAAACATGCAAAGGGTTCAAGCTTAGGTAGATACCAGAGCAAAAGCCACATTAATTTATGGGAATCCTAGACATTTCAGGGGACCGTGAGTGATAGTAACTGGTCTGGGTGGAAAACAGAATGAGGCAGTCCAAACAAAATTCACTATGAAGATTGGACAGTTACCAAAAGGGAAATACACTGTACTAATTGTACCGATACCCGAGTACATTTATTGGAATAGATGTACTGAAAGGTATGACTTTACATCTATCGGATGGATTATACCAATTTGGTTTACAAGCACGTTCTCTGAATATTTCAGTTGTAACAGTGGGAACGGTAAAAATGCCACCTGCAATTTTACCCCCAGAGAAACAAAAGGTATATATGAAACAATACCGTATACTGGGGGGACAGAAAGAAATAGGAAATACAATTAAGGATTTATTAGAAGCAGGGGTACTACAAACTACTAGTAATGCTTTTAATAATCCGATTTAGCCGGTAAAGAAACCTGGTTCATGGAGAATGACAGTAGATTATAGAGAGTTAAACCGTCAGACTGCCTCTCTTACTGCAGCGGTACCAGATATGGTTACATTAATAGAGAAAATTCAAAAGACAGAAGGGGAAGGTATGTCGTAACTGATTTAGCAAATGCTTTCTTTACCATTCCTATTGCAGAAGAAAACCAGGATCAGTTTGCCTTTACATGGCAAGGTAGGCAGTATACTTTTACATGCCTACCACAAGGCTATCTGCACAGCCCTATAATTTGTCATAGAATAGTAGCAGAATGTCTAGATGAAATACATTTGCCTACTAATATTAGTTTGACACATTACATTGATGACATTCCGATACAAGGATCAGATGAACACACAGTGAGTGATTGTTTAACTAAAATAACTGAACACATGAAAGATAAGGGTTGGGAAATCAACCTCAACAAAATACAAGGACCTAGTCAAACCATGAAATTCTTGGGAATCTAATGACATAAAAGGCATAGGAAATATTACCCAAGGCCAGGCAAAAAAATCTTAGAATTTCCGAATCCCAGAAATAAGAAGGATGCACAGCAGTTTGTAGGATTATTTGTATTCTGGAGACAACATATTCCCCATCTTGGACAGGTATTAGCGCCCATTTACCAGGCTACAAAGAAAAAATACAATTTTGGATGGGGAGAAAGGGAACAAATGGCATTCCAAAAGGGCAAGGAAGTAATACAACAAGCATTGGCTCTTTGGCCCCTTCGAATAGGAGAGGTAGAACTGAATGTATCAGTGAAAGATATGCATGTTAGCTGGAGTTTATGGCAAAAACAGGATGGAAAAAGAGTTCCACTAGGATTCTGAACTAAGAAACGACCTGAGGCAGGAAGCAGATCTACACCTTTGGAGAAACAGTTGTTCAGGTGCTATTTGGCTTTATTAGAAACAGAACAATTGACAGTAGGGCATGAGGTGATTCTGCGCCCAGAGATACCCATTATGCAATGGGTAATGAATTCACCAAAAACACATAAAATTGGAAATTGGTCATGCCCAGGAGGCAAGTGTGATTAAGTGGAAGTGGCATATACAAGACCGAGCTAAGGCTGGGATTGGAGGTATTGCCACTTTTACATGAGAAAATTGCTGAGATCCCTATTGAAAATGTAAATTAATCTGCTGTTTTAGACATGATAGAGAAATCCCCAGTTAAACGGGGAAAATCTTATGCAGATTTGACAAAGCAAGAAAAAGGGAATGCTTGGTGTACAAATGGCTCAGCAAAATTTGTTGGTGACAAGCGACACTGGAAAGCAGTAGCATATAATGGCCTCATCGGGGAGAAAACTTAGTCAAACAGGAGAAGGGAAGAGTAGTCAATATGCAGAATTATATGCAATTCTTTTAGCACTACAAAGGGATGCTTCTCAGTGTCATGTATTTACAGATTCTTGGTCTGTGATGAATGGCTTAGCCACATGGATGCCAACGTGGCAGAAAAATCAGTGGAAAATTCATACTAACGAAGTATGAGGGAAAGAGATATGGGAGCATATTTGGCCAAAAATATATGAATCCCATATACAAATGGCTGTTTATCATGTAGATGCGCATTGTGTAATTAATACTTTAGAGTGATTATTTAACACAAAAGCAGATGGAGAAAGCAAGATTGCCACTAAAACGGTGACTGATACTTATGACAATCAAATCGGAATAGCCAAATGGGCTCATTAAAAATGCAGGCACTTGGGGGGAAAAGCTACATATCGATGGGCACTGTTGAGAGGAATGTCATTGAAAACAGACATAGTAAAAACTGTTATTGCCCGATGTCCAATATGCTAGCATAATACTGCTAGGCCTATCCCACAAGTTATAAGGGGACATTTAGCATGAGGTAAGCTACCAAGACAAGTTTGGCAGATAGATTATATCGGTCCCTTACCAAAAAATAAAGGATGTCAATATGCATGCACCATAGTAGATACCTTTTCAGGTTATTTGTTAGCTGTACCTTATGGATGGGCAACACAACAGAATACCATGAAAGCATTAGATTTGTTAACATTGTATTATGGAACACCCATACAGATACAAAGTGATAATGGATCACATTTTAAGGGCAGATTAATTCAAGAATATTGCAGTGATCATAATATTGAATGGATTTATCATATCCCTTATTATCCTGAGGCAGCAGGGTTAATTGAATGTAAGAATGAGTTACTGAAAACTCAATTAAGAAAGATAGAGAATGGTACATTAAGAAAATGGAAAGAGAATTTAACTGATGCATTGTGTATCTTAAACAATAGACCTTTAACTGACAGTGAAACACCCTTAATGAGGATGTTATCGACTCATGCATTTCAACAGGTATTTGAACCTCTTGGATAAGCTACAATAGAAAATAATGATAAGCAATCAGGCTTAATAACTGGAGCCCGTATATGGGTTACATCTGAAAATAATCCGAGAGAACCAGCCGAAATTGTAGCTGTTGGTAAAGATAATGTAATTCTTATACTGCGGACAGGTCAGGAAAAATGGGAGCATGTCCCAGCATCCAAATGTTATTTAAGGGAATGAGCACTAATATATTCTTTTTGTCTTTAGAAATATGAAAAGATGGTGGTGGAGTCCATTTGGTTGCACGGAGAAAGCATCATTTCTTCAGATACGGGGAGGTTATCTATTTCAATGGAGGCAATTTTTGTTGCAACCACTTATATTATTACTTTTATGTTTTCCATTGAATATGTCATGGACACCTGCTTCACCAGCTGTACGCATAACCAAAATTGAATGGCGATGGAGAAAAAGTAATGCAAACCGAATACAAGGTAATTTTACGTGTAAAGCAAATGAAGGTTGTAATACTGTAAACATAACAACTTCATACATTGCCATGATATGGAGAGTGAGAAGAGGACATGTCTATTTGCAGATGACCAGAAAAAATACTGACATAACCACTACAACTTTAACAGACATAAAATGTTGTGCATGTGGCTCTGATACTGAAATTAAAGAAAACTGGAAATTCTGTAAAAATGAAAGCACAACAAATCTTTTCAATACCACAATTTCTAAAAAAATATACAGGTACTATTTTGTATGAACGCAACAGTAATATATGGAAGAAACACTTGGGCATCACAATTAAATGTATTGCAAGAGCCTTACATAATGCATACTGACCATATTATATAAAAACCATCTATGTGCATCAAAGCAGCACAATAATATCAAAAATATGTTGTAAATTTTAATCTGACTTTTCCTACAACTAAGCAGTGTCAATTTAAACGAGCATGGTATGCCACTGTCTTAGGAGGAGTGGGTGTAGGACTTGGAACATTAAACTCTATTGATAATGAAGTTTTAAAGAGTACACAGTACAACACAGGTTATGATATTGCACAGGCAATACAGGTACAGGCACAATGGTTGCCTACTATTTGGAGTCCACAGAAAGAACATTTGGACTTTAACAAGGAATTTATTGAACAGTTCAATAGTAGTTTATATGCAAATTTTCAGTTTGATAAAAATGTGACTGTACTACTCAGTTGGACAGAATGTAGTTTAAATTATATATATGTGCAAGCGCAAAAACATAATGTTCAAATGAAATTAATAACAGCTAATGAACATGCATGGAGAACCTTGTTTAAGAAATGGCTTCCAGAAACACACTAGCTGTTTATACAACCACACTTTACAATATGTACAGATTTGGGGTGTACAGGACAGTTTAATTATTATAATGTAACACAACCTAAAATTATGTGTCAACTGTTAGTATTACCACTGCTTTTAGGCCCACCTTATCAGCTGTGGTTACCTACTCTGCAGGGAAATTACATTGATAGCAAAAATACCACACATCAGTTAACACAGTGTGTTACTACTTTAAACGGATAGATTTGCAGGCAACAGTCACCAGTATACGAACCTCGTTTGTTACAACATTCAGTTAATCTTTGTTTATGGACCGTGTTGCCACTAACATATGAAATGTTTATAGAGGTATCAGAACAGCATATATGTATGCTATGTAATCACAGTATTCCAATACTTAAAACAATTCCTTTTGTGGGATGTTTTCAGAATGTTACACATTTGACATGGTATAACACTACATATATTTTCAAGAAAAACACAGACACAGAATGTGCATTTTTTGATGAATTTCAAATCACTTTCTAAGCATAATTTATCGCTCTCACTACATGCATTACAGAAAATATTAAATTCTAGTGAATTATTAATATAGCATTTACAGAAAATAAATAAGACTCTGCTAGATCATGAAACAAAAACTGTAATTGTTAAGTGATAAATTAGCACACTTAACTAAAAAAACGCAAACAGATACAGACAGTCATTGGTGGGACATTTTTTCAGGGCATTCACCCAAAGCAACCCATTTTTTTAATTGATTGATTCATCCAATATTACTTATTTTGTGTTTGATCATTATATTAACCATTTGAAATTGCTGCATGGCATGTAGCTTGCACAAACGTTAACTTGTAATATATCAATATACCTGAGGATTCAATGAATCCAGGGACCAAATGTGATACAAATGTGACATGTCTGGTGAGAGATATGCGTGAAGGATAGCTTCATTGAATCCAGTCATAAAAACAGTTCAGTTATGAATTAGTTAGAACAGCTATGTGTGCAATCTTACAAATCTATGCAATAACAGATGTCATGGTGTTAAAAGGTTATGGGAACAGAATCTTGCATTAAGTTTGGAATGTGCTGTGCATGATGTCTGTTTATCCAGTAGCAGATGTTAGGGTGCTAATGTGTGCAATTTCACATGTCTATGCAGTAACAGATGTCAGAGTGTTATGGGAACAGAAAATGTCTATGCAGTAACAGATGTCAGGGTGTTATGGGAACAGAATGTTGTATTAAGTTTGGAATATGCATGGTGTCTGGTTGTCTGGCCAACACCCAGTCACTATGCCACATCAGCTTAAGGGATGCATGACTAAAGTCATGTACAGTTGTTTACACTACTGTCCTGCCTGTATAAAAGATGGGGTTTTCCAGACAGCAGACTGAAATCTCACCTACAGATGGACACACCGCGTAGGACTTATGCTTCCAGATGAACTAATCTTCGGTCTGACTGTTCCAGGATTTCCCAGTCATTGAAAGACTCGAATGAAGTTTCATAGTTTAACTGGTGATGTTCTTTCTTTTTCTTTTATTGTATTGTATAATAGCATGAATGTTGATATCTGACTAAGTAAAGCATTGAAAGTAACTGAAGTGTTGAGCCTCTTCTTTACCCTTGGTAAACTTTAAGTTAGAACATTTGCAGAATAGAAGGAAAATAAAATAAAACATATAGCCAGTCTGATCGTCCTCCTGGTTGCTATTTTCTGATGCAGCTGTGACCAAAGCTGCAATCATGTCTGCTTTAGTCAGGTTTCCATGCACCAGTTCTTAAGCCTGGCACATCTCAGCCAACTGGCTCCTTGTCAGCTTGCCATACTCCTCTGCTGATATGCTTGCTTGCTTTCCCTGACTAATTAAGCTAACAAAATAAATAAAACAATTGTGATTTGAACTCTGAATGTTCACTGCATGGCTGATTTAGAGTACAAAAACACATTCAGTGATCACTGTACACAAGCTATAGGAATTCACTATCCACACCACTACAAGCAAATTAATGTGTGATGTGGCTAACTAACCACTCTCAACCAATTAATATTTGATGTGGACATCCCACGACTGCCGAACAATTAATATGTGATGCTTGTGCACTGGCCAAGTAATCAAGGAGCCTCAATCCTCACCATTAACACCAGTGAGGAGCATCCACACTGGGAGGATAACAAGTACACACACAGTAAAGTACAATTTCCCTTAAGAGCACACAGAGATCACAGTCAGTCTGGGGCTGGTTTCTCCATTTCTCTCCATATCCCCAATAAGACTCCCCACTGGCACAGCTATAGGGTACAGATCTCAGCTGAGTGGTCAAGCCAAAACCACCAGCATCCTCTCTGTCCAGCAAGTGCTTCATGTCCCTGCCCAAGTAGCTGACATGCACATACTTTGAGATATGAATTATATACAAACACACAGACACTCCTGGGGAAGGCTGGCACGGGTTCTCCAGCTATGCCCCCTCCTGCCCAGACTATAAGGTAGAAATCACTGCCACCAACCACTACCTATCAGCTACTATAAGGCCCATCCCAAAGGGTGACCAGTTCCACTGTGTGCTACTACTGTTATCCAAATAGTAAGTGTATCACCAAATACATGCAATACACTAAGAGCTTTAATTATCTCTACACAAAACAGCCATAGCTGAAAGGTTTAAAATATTTAATAATAAATAATAAAAATACAAGGCAATACTTATTCAACATGGTGACACTAGATAGTTCAGAAATCACATGAAAGACTTTAAACAGCACTGTAGGATAGTCTCACAAATATTGAAAACAGCTAGACTAATCTTGCTATATTTCTATATATCTCTAAGAGAAATAATTGTTCTAACTTCTACTTGTAGAGCAAAAGCAAAGTTCTGGTGAGATGATGTGTTCAGGTTCCGACAAAATACAACATGCTCAATCTTTCTCTCTGAGAAAGTCTTAAATTGATAATAAAAAAAAACAAAAAGTACACCAAGGCACCAAAAATCACTAAGAAGTCCACAGGTACCCTGAATATGGAACAGAGACTCCACTCAGTAGTGCAAAAACATTATTCAGCAAGCAAGACACACATTAGCACTGTACACACACTACATTTTCGTTTCAATTACTACTGAATCCTATCAGATTGCATTTACAATGCAGAAGACGCACATTCTTCTATTCACTGTTAGTTGCTGCAGAATTTCTCTGAAAAGTCATTCTCTTTCCTCATCCAAAAGGACAGCTTCTTAGAATACAAAATAACTTCCAGCTAAGTTTGTAGAATTCCCTTCCCATAAACTGGGTTTTCCCTAAGGCCATGGAGAGTCCTTGTAGCATACTCCCCCAGGAATCTATCATTCTACTTACAAAGCAAAGGCAAAGTGCTGGTGAGCTGATGTGTTCAGGTTCAGACAAAATACAAAATGCTCAATCTTTCTCTCTGAGAAAGTCTTAAATTGATAATACCCATTACTGCTGAGTTATTTCAGAATACATCATTCTTGACACTTCTACTTAAGTTTCCCAGACTCACAGAACTTAAAATTTTTAATTTTCTTTTTGTAATCTGCACCTGCCAGGAAGCCACAGCAATAAAATACACTTTACATGTAAAACTTGGCAATTATCTCTGTCTTAAAACAATAGAATTCTGTCTCCTAGCTAGATATCAAACAGTTATAAAATCCTTTGCTTATTAGCTTTCTTCCACCAGGGTGCACTGTGGTTACATTTTTGAAGCTCAGAACATAACATAGTTTTCTTATATTTGTTACACAAGCCCGTGGATCATATTAATATTTACAAGGACATAGAATTATTTATACAATTCTATCTGGCTGGGCTGGCAGCCCCTCAACTTTTGGCTAAGAGGTGGATCTTAAAAGAAGCGCAAGAAACACCAGAGGATAATAACATATACAGAAGTACTACAGTACCAAAGCAGTCTGAACCTTACAAAGATCCTGGTTCTTGTTCTGGCATGAACTAGAAAATCTTTTCCTTATAAATGATTTTCTAGCAGCAGATTTATTTGCCTCCTTAACACCTGCTGCACATCCTCAGAAAAAAGTCCCTAAATGGTACTAAAATTCTATCAATCAGATAGTCAACTGAAGAACTTGAAGTTTGGGGTGTATCAAGGAATCCCTGTCATGTGTAAGTCTATTCTGTGAGGAAGCTTGAGGTAATTCTCCTTGGCTATTCTCAGATGGAGGGAGACCTACTGCTGCCTGGGCCAAAAGAAGGTCAGCACAATTATCCTTGGAGTCCTCCTGAATTTTCAGGAAAACCTTTGCTATCAGAGGAAAGGATGGAAAAGCTTAGCAGAACATTTCCATTCTTGGAAGTGAAAAGGCTTACGTCTTTCAGACCTGTGTACAAAAGTCCAGGAGCAGAATTTATTTAACTATTCATTGTGACTGGAGGAAAACAGGTGTACTTGAGGAGTTCTCCATAAACGGACCATATCATGGAAACCCCCTGCATGCAACTTTCATGAATGAGGGTCTGTCCTGGTTATGTTCAGCTTGTTTGCAGCAATGTTTGCTTTGATAGAATCTAGGTAGCCTGAAAGGACAGATTGTACTAAAGCAATAGATCCCAGACTAACATAGCTAGTCTAAAAGCAGACAGGACCTTGTTCCCCCCTGCTTCATTATTATGTACCACATCACTGTGGCAGAAGGCCTGGAGTACAAAATGTTTTTGAGATGTGAGAGTATTTATTATAGCCATAATTTCTTTGGCATTTATGTGCTGGGATTTGTCTTGCTTGTTCCACAGGACACAGGCTTTCACCCCCTTGAACACAGCCCCTCCAAGCAAGGTCTCATCTGTCAATTCAGGCAGAGTAATGACTGTAAGGAAAGAGAGAAACCTGGGTTGAAAGACAACCGATTCACCTACAAGAGAAGCTCCTTTTACATAAACCCCAACATTGGAATCTGAAATGAAAAAGGGGTTGCTAGCATTGGGTCCAATATGATTTGAAGAATCACTGAATTTTCCTCATTTGAAGTCTAGTCAAAAGAATCAAGATAGTAATGGCCATGAAACCCATAATTCTGAGATATTCTCAGATGTGTCTACTTAGACCCATTGAGAACACACTTTACCAAAGTTCAAGTAGACAAGTCCTGTTTTGCGAAAGTGCAGTTATGCGAAAACACACTTTTGCAGATATCAAGTCACCAAACCACAAAAACAAATACAGTAAACACATCCTGTCTTTTAAATCCCATATTACTACAAAACTGAGAGGCACAATAACAGGTAACAGAGGCTGTAAACAGAGCATTTTGAACTTCAGGATTTTGATGCGAAGATTTAAGGGAAAAAGGTCTATGACATGTCTCCAGGTTCCTTCTTTCTATGGCAACAGAAAGATTCTTGAATAAAATCCATTTCAGCTTTAAACCGGGGGAACAGGTTTTATAATTTCCCGAGACAAGTACTGATCAAGGATATGAGGGAACAGGGAGGTTTGATTGGAAAATGAAGAATTCCCTGAAAAGGAGGAAGGGAGACCCACTGCCAGTTGTAGCCTTTCTGAATGATTCTCAGAATCCAAGTGTCTGATGTTATCTGGTGCCACAGAGGAAGGTGAAGACAGTCTTTGGGAAAACGTTATGGGACTATCAGGTTGGGGAGGGGGAACACATGACTGAATATACTGTCAGTCTGTTTCCTGAGACTGCCCTTGGTTTTGGAAAGTCCCTCTGTTACCCTTTGAACTTCCTTGCCATTGCTTTCTGAATTAAAAGTTATGTACTCACCATAATTAGGCATCTGTGTTGTCCATTTTCATTCTTCCTCAATGAATGGGTTACAGTTCCGATCTTCAGATCTGACTCGGCTACATACTCTAGACTTTGCATTCAACTCTTGAGTTCCTGTCTTTACCCGTAATTCCCTAGTCCATATCCAATATCTCATACGGAGTTTGCTGCCATAAACCATTCATTAAGTAATAAAAGTAGACAGTAAGGGAGAAGGAGGGGGGAGCTGAGAAAGAATGAAAATGGACAACACAGATGCCGAGTTATGGTAAGTACATAATTTTTAAATTTTCCGATGTTCTTTTCATTCTTCCTCAATGAATGGGACAGAGTCCCCAGCTACGTGAATCTTGGGTGGCCCTCATGGAAGGATATTCTGAAAAACTGCTGAACCAAAACCAGCTCTACTTCTCGAAATTAGGTCCAGTTTGTAATGAATAACAAAGGTATGAGTATTGGACCATGTGGCTGCTGCGCAAATATCATCACTAGATATTATTGACCAAAAAGAAGATAAAGTGGCCATGACTCTAGCTGAATGGGCTTTGGGCATTTGTGGCAGAGAATGGCCCTGTTGGGAATAAATCCAGGAAATACAAATGGTTATCCATTTGGCCAATGTAACTTTAGAGACTGGAGAACCCAGCTGATTTGGTGAAAAGGAGAAAAACAGTTGGCCTGTTTTCCTGAATTCCTTTGTTCTGTGCAAATAGAAACATAATTGTCTATGCACATCTAGAAGGTGAAGCATGTATTCTCCTTTGTTTGAAAAAAAAAATGGAAAGACTGGTAAACAAATGGTTTTGTTAATATTAGTCTCAGAAGCCACTTTGAAAGAAGATGGAGTTCAGAAATCCTTTTAGCAGAAGTAATACTCACTAAAAAGGCTGTTTTCCAAGATAGATAATTTAAGTCAGTTTTCCAAAGGATTTTTGAGTCAAACTTTGCAGTACCATTGTTACATCCCAGGGAGGTGATGGGTCTTTTACTGGAGGTCTAAGCAGGAAAGCACCTTTTAAGAACACCTTACATAACTTGAAAGCAGCCAAAGCATACTGTTTGTCCCCTGAATGAAAATTTGATATGGCTGCCAATTGTACTCGGATTGTAGAAAAGCTAACACCTTCTTTAAAGAGAGAAGCTAGAAAATCTAGTACAGCAGAGATTGGGGCAGTAAAAGGGTCAACATTGTTTTTCAGAGCCTAAAATGAAAATCTTTTCATTTACTCTTGTAAATGCTTTTGGTGGAGTGTTTCTGTAAGAATAATAGTATGGCCAGTAACGGGGAAGAAAGCCTACCATGTAGTTAGCTTTAGGGCTGGGAAATTGGGATGATTCATCTGCAAGGGATGTGCCAGAAGAACTGGAATTAGATCCAGACAGGAGACCAGAGGAAGGGGAACCGCACCTGGTGAGGCCAAAAAGGGGAAATGAGGATGACAGAGCTCTTCAACCAACTGGCTTTCTGCAGGAATTTTGGAATCAGACGTACTGGGGGATAGGTGTATAGGAGACCGGAGGGCCAAACATGGACTAGAGCATCTCTTGTTGACTCCCCCTGTGGGAGGATCAGGGCAAAGTACCTGATGCACTTCTTCTGGGGAGATACAAAGAGGTAGCAGCATGGTTTGCCCCAATGGTGGAAATTTTCACTGCCACTGATGGATTGAGAGACCACTCATGAGGCATCAGAATGAACCTGGTGAGTTTGTTCACTATTACACTGGTTTTCACTGGAATGTGCATTGCTACAAGAAAGCAGTTGGAAGAGATCACCCATTGCCACACCTTCATGGCTTCTCGGCAAAGAGGGTAATATTGAATTTCACCTTGTTTGTTGATGTACCAGACCACAGATATGTTGTAGGTATGAATCACAATGGTCCCTAGACGAAGACCATCTTGGAATGCTTGCAGGCTAAAAGGACTTCTCTCATTTGATATGTAAATTGATCTCTTTGGTGGACCACGTGCTTTGGACCATCCTTCTAGGCTCTGTACTGGTGTCAGGGCTCTGTACTGGTGTCAGTTTTCATTTAGCAAAGTTGATTGTTATACATAGTAACTGAAAAATCTGGAGCAAAGTGTCCCTGAACTGCTCTAGGAAATGCATGGTTAGGGCAGTCATCTAGATATGGAAACACTCAGAATCCTTTTAGCCTCAGATGAACTGCTACCGCCTCAGATGAACTGCTACCACTGCCATACAACTTAGTAAACACCCTCAGAGTTGTGGTGAGTCCAAAGGGCAGGGCTCTGAACACGTAGTAACTGGCTCCCAGCCAAAAGTAGAAGTGTCTCTGCAAGTGACTGTCTGTTTTGATGTGATAGTACACATCCTGAAGATCTGCATAGCTCATCCAACTGTCCTTGTGTAGAAGAGGTAGAATGGACTGAACCGTGACCATTCAGAACTTTGATTTCTTCACAAATTGGTGTAATTTGCTTAGATTCAAAATTGGTCTCTGTTTCTTGTCATTTCTGGCACCAAAAATGAATCTTGAGTAAGTTCCAAGTACTGTTTGGCCTAGTGGGACCTGCTGGATGACTCTTTTGAATTTCTTACGCTGCAGTTTTCCTCGGACTGGGTAGAATTTTGGGGAGCTTCTTTCCTTTGAAAATGGGAATCTTGGAAAAGGGTATGAAGTAACCTCTGGATATTATTTTTAGCACCCAAGTATCTTTTGTTATAGCAGCGCAGGTTTCTGGGTGCAAGAATAAATGCCCCCCCCCTCGACTGCCACCAGAGGTGGGCAGGCAGGCATCACTTCAAGAGTGCTGAAAGGGTCTATCTGGACAGGAATCTTGAGAACCCTGATTTTGTGGGCCTCAACTGCTGCAGGGATGGCATCTTCATTCAAACTTCCTCCCCTGCCTCTGAAGGAGTCGTCTCCACAAGAGTCCTAGAAAGGTCCCTGGGATTTTCTGAACCAAATTTTTTTTGCCACCTCTCTGATTCCTTGAAAAGGATCGTTGAGAGGAAAAAAATATAATTCCTACAGCAAACAGGGTCTTTCCTTCTTGCTCACTGTGGGTAAGCATTTCTTTCACAGAAGGGCCAAACAAGAATGTTCCATCAATAGGAACATTGATGTAAGAAGACTTGAAAGGCACCACAAAGCAATGCCTGAACCAGTTGCCCATGAGGCATCTTCTGCTGCATGAGAGGTGAACCTCATGGACACATTGGAAATAGTCAAGAGTGTAGCCAGCTGAGAAGATGATCTTTTGAAATCCTCTGCAGACATGGACTGTGAGATAGAGTTTGATAGTTCTTTTGTGAAATCTCTCTGTAGTCTTGTAAAGTGAGCCATGTAACTCAGGAACCTCAAGGGGAAGATCCCTGAAGCAAATACGCACATTCCAAATCTGTCCAGCGCCCTAGACTCCTTGTTAGTAGGGTGGACAGAGGAGTTCTGCTCTGCTAGCTCCTTTTTGGAGTCTGCCACCACAACCATTGCATTGACAAGGACTACTTTGCTCCAGTAGGATTTATTCTTTGGCAGGCTAAAAACTTGTCCAGTTATCACAGTGTAGCTTCAATGCCCGGCAAGTGTCTAGGTCAATGAGGTCATCAGTCAGGGGAGTCACCTGAGATGTAGATGGACCAGTACCAAAATCCTCCAGAAATACTGACTCCACAGGAGAAGAATTTAAGGATCTCTAAAATGTCTCCAAATGAAACATCATCAGGTGGTGATCTGGGGAATCAGTGTCTTCAGTGAGATATTCCAAACTGAGATCTATGTGACTTCTCTTACGCATTTTCTCGCAATGAACCTCCTCAGGGGGATGCTCTGTGTGTCTGAAGAGAAGGGATGTTCTTCAATGGGAATTGACTGGAATCTAGAAGAACTGGCTGTCCCCATGGAGTAGGTCTGATGGTATCAGAGCTCTGAACCATAGACGGATGACAAGTAGGATCTGAGGGAGGATGAGAGGTCAGGCCCCTAGTATGAGAAAGGACCCTTTCTACCACCTTGAAGGCAGACAGACCAGGAGAAGCCATGGCCAGCCACTCTAAAGCCAAACAGCCCAGCTCAGGCAGATCACGACTCTGACCCAATCTGTGTTTTGAGGAGGGAACCAGATTTTTGCCACCTACATCTTCATCCTCTTCTGGGGTTCAAACCCCCATTAAATCTTCTAAAGCTACCTTGGTGCACAGGAAACGGAAATGGTCACCTCTAAAGTCTCCAAAAACTTCCTCTGAGCCGCCTCAGAAAATTCAGAAATTTTCAGATCCAAGTTCTTCTAATTTGAAACAAGAAACCATGGATCCAAAGCTTTTATACTCTGTCTACAGATCCTATTCTCATGTTTTATAGCCCTACTAAAACTATGAATCGAAACCATTGGATCCTATACCTAGCACATTATACACACTGAGGAACCCACTTGTTGAGGAAGAATGATAATGACACCACCAGATATTGTGTTTATCTGTGCCTTGCTGGGAACATTTAATCTATTTCCTGGAAAAGGAATATGAACTGGAAGAAAGTTTTCCAATATATTTTGGCAAGAAATGTTGAGAAATCTGGGTAATCCCCTGAATTAACTTTCTTTTATAAAACCTTTATAAAGTATTATAAGCACATTTTAGAGAATGTTTGGATTCCTGAGACCCCAAATATACTGAGGAATTAAGATATAATCGTAGTTTCTAAAGAAGGGAGCTCAACAATTAACTTTCACATATTGTCAAACAAAGCCAGTGAAAACAGACATGAGCCTGGCAATAAACCTTCTTCTCAAAACTATCCAAGGCTTTTCCCAGCTTCTTAGATGGAATTGGGCTATTTGCCATAGTCTGGTAGAAGCTTATTTTGACAAAGACATTACTGCAGGGTCTGTTTTGGGGTTAGAAAAAAGGAATTTGTAAGTCTGGGACACCTTATCTAATTTATCAGACTTTCTGGGAGCAGGTGGGTGACTGGCTAAAGAGAAAGCATCCTCTAATGCTGACAACACAAGTGGTATAGCTGCAGTTTGCTGCATGATGAGGAAAATCTACCTGCAACAAATTATAATATTTCTGATGGGATTCTGTTATTTCTTTTTGTTCCCAATGAAAGAAGACCTTCATTCTTGCAACTGAGTCAGAAAAAGCCAGGTTTTCAGCAGCAGATTGTGAGAAATAACTCTTCTCAATATTAGATTCCCCATTCTGTGAAATGGGAAACTGAGAAACACAATCTTAGTCTAATTACTCTTCCTCTGACTGGGAAACAGAATCTGAGAGGGACAAAAATATTTTCCTTTTTTAAAATGAAAGAAAAATTCAGCATTTAAATACTGAAAGGGTCTAAAACCTTTGGCAAAGCCCAGACAATCATCCTTATCTGGTTTAGGGGAAACTAAAGGTCTATCAACATCAGCAATAACAAACAAATAATTATAGCAGTAATCTGCATCCTACCAGGCCAAAATATCCCCCTCCTAGAGGACTTTTTATCTTGGGCAAACCAGAACATCTCAGGAAACCATTACTCTAGGAGACACAGACATTAATTGGCTAAACCTAACAACCAGCTCTCCAGTCAACAGCATAAACCTACACAGCTTCACACAGTTTATTACAACTCCTACCCATGGCCTATCCACTAGATCAGAATCCACCCTAGACTGGATATTAGTATCTCATCCACAAAATTATTCCAACTCAGGCACCTTACCTAACATACTAAGTGATCACCTCCCAGCATTCACCCATAGAACCCACCCTCAAATATCAAAAACACGCACCTCCAAAACATCCAGAAATCTCACCCACTTTGACCTAGACAAATTTGTAAGCATTCTAAAAGTCCAAAATTGGCTCCTACTAAAATCTCTCCCCCCAGATGAAGCTGTTAACTATTCCAACTGACTTTTTCTGGACACACTAAACAGCTTAGCCCTACACAAACCAAATGTACCAAGGCCAACCATGCCCCTTGGCTAACCAAATCAACAAAACAAAGCCTCCTCTATAGAGATAAAGCATGGAAACAATGGCAAAAACATAAAACTAAACAAACCGAACTTATTTATAAGCAACTCCAAAATAATTCCAAAAAGCTAGTCATACAAGATAAGAAAAACTACTTTACCTTGCAGCTATCCACCGCAAACAACAATCCAAAAAAGTTTTGGAAATCAATCTCCACATTACTTAATACTGGCACTTTACAAAATCCATCCCTCACCCCTAATAAAAGCCCACAGCAAATCTCTCATGACTTTAACACCCATTATATTACTACTATTCAAAACCTAAACAAAGACCCTACAACAAACAATCCCAACCACACAACATACATCTAATTCCTCACATAATAATAATAAAACTTCCCCTACTCTAGACTCCCGCATTAATAATCTAACAGCTCCTTCATTCTCTATCCAACCAATTCCAACCTCACAAATATTCAAACTTCTAAATAAACTTAAACTCTGCTCTCTCTTTCTCTGGTGACAACCCCCCCCACCCGAATATTTAAAGCTAGTATCAAGCGCAATTGCATACCCAGTCAGTATTCTAATAAATCAGTCTCTCTCTGAATGCTATGTCCCAAATTTATGGAAAAAATGTATCATCACCCCACTACATAAAGGTGGAACTTCCCATGGCCTGTCAAACTACCGCCCTATCTCAATACTTTCACCACTATCAAAAATATTAGAAAAATGTGTATACACTCAATTACTTAAACACCTCCTAGACAATGAGCTTCTCTCTCCCACACAACATGGCTTCTGTCCAGGACATAGGACAATTACAGCCCTGCTCTCTTTCACTGATACTGTCAACAAAGCCCTTGACACTGGTCTCTATACCTCAGTAATCCTACTAGATCTGTCAAAGGCTTTCGACACAGTATCACATAGCAAACTACTACACCAAATATCAAAACTAGGATGTTGCCCCAATTCTGTCAAATGGTTTACCTCCTACCTCAATAACAGAGAGCAATCAGTAAAATAGCAAAATGCACAATCAACCTATCCAAAAAACACCATAGGAGTCCCTCAGGGTTCCATTCTAGGGCCACTACTCTTCAATATTTTTATCAATGACCTTCACAAAGTCTCTCAACTAGGAAACTTGATCCAATACACTGATGATTCGACAATTATATCTTCCACCGACAATTTCTCTGACCTTCTCAAAATAACCCAAAAAGCTTTTACTTCAACAGAAACCTGGCTAAATAATTCTCAACTGTTGCTAAACTACTCCTATTCACTTGAAAACCACCAAGCATAAACTTTAAATTTCTTTCTAAAGATGGAACTGAAATCGAAATAGCTAAAACTGCTAAACTACTAGGTATGACAATAGATGACAAACTTACCTTTGAACCACATATTCATAACACAATTAAAAAAGTACACTTTAAATTAGGCAAACTATATAAGCACAAATTATACCTCAACAAGCAAACCAAAGCTAAACTATCAAGTACCCTGCTCCTCCCTTCCCTTCTAAGTACCCTGCTCCTCCCTTCCCTTCTAAGTACCCTACTCCTCCCTTCCCGTCTATATGGAAGTGCTATCTTTAATAACCTACTTTCATCCCTTAGGAATACACTGCAATCCTGCTATTATAAAATAGCTAAATTTGCCTCAGGAAAACCAAACCGCACACATCACTGTGAAGCAATTGCAGAACTCAACTGGCTTGAATTCTCTAGCCATCTTTCTTATACCCAACTAACACTACAACATAAACTAATTTTCAAACCCCACCTCTGTCCAGCACTCCACTCAGTCCTGCAAACTTACACTCCTACTCGGTCGCTTATATCATCTCAAAAACAACTAATAAAGGTTACAAAACAAAACAAGAGAGCTGAATAATGTCTATACTCCTGTAATATAGTCAAACTTTGGAACACATTACCCTCCCATATAACTCTACTGGAATCTTCAAAATTCTTTAAATCATCACTCAAGCTACATTACCCAAAAAACCTATGCTGTCCTTGCACAACAATCAGACCTCCATATCCTCCCTACCTCATGCTAAACTATCCTATGTGACACTCACAATTTACTTCATTATAAACTACTGTCCTTTACTGCCTGACTTTATGCTCTTTCTTGCTTCTAAACCTACTGAGAAAGTTTTTTTCTGTATATGAAATTATAAATATGTTCATTTTAAATGTTCTATGTTGAACATACTACCATAATGGCATGTAATGTGCAAATATATATATTTTTTATTTTTTTATTTTTAAATGTCTTAATGTTCTGTATTTTTGAATGTATTACTGTGGAGCTTTTCTCCCCGGGCCTCCACTGAAAATGGGTCACTGGACCAGTAGACTTTCCCGGTCAATAAATAAATATAAATAAATGAAGCTACTCGCACATCTTGTTAGAGCAGATACTTCTGCCTTCATGGAGAACAAAAGATCTGATTGGTTAAGCGATCGCTGTGTTGGTGATCTGATTCGTCAAGACTGCTGTCTTGTACAGTACAGTATTGAAGCAGTTACTGTACTGTACAGTACAGTAGAATGGGCAAATGACATTTCAGCTCACTAGGGTCTAGGTGACAGTAGGAGATCTGACAGATGTCTGAAAGTTCAAGAAAGAGTGGAAAGCATTCATGGGTGATGCCTGTAGTACAGAAATGTGAAGTGATGCTTAAAGTGAGGTAAATTCAATATTTTTCTTTTATAGGGAATGTTCTGCTGCAGTGTATGAACATAGTTACCGTTATTACACTGTACTTACAGCATTATTATTACTACAGTATACAGTATTATGTTTACAATTTTTTTTATTTGGAAGTGTTTTATATGCAAAGAAAAGCAAAATATATACTAGACTGAGGCAAATATTTGATTAAGTGACATTTAATAAGAACCATATGTACTTGTTTCAACTTGCATACAAATTTGACTTAAGGACAGACTAAAAAATGGATCTTGTCCTTAACCCAGGGACTGCCTGTATACACAAGCACTTTAACAGCTTTACACTACTTATCACAACAAATCTGAAATTTAACATTAAATGGTCCAAATACAGGGGAAGAGGAAAAGGGCAGGAGTAAGTTCAAAGATCTTTGGTTGTACATTCTTTTCCCCTGAGGAGCCTGTCTTAATGTTGGACTATTAACTGCTTTTGGTGTAAGAGTTTTTAAGAAGAAATCTCTTTCTTCTAAAAAGGTTTTTTGAGGCATAAGTGACTTTTGGTAAACAGGAGTAAAGGTATGTACTTGTCAATGAAAGAATCCACAATTATAGCATTTGTTGGCTTGCCAAGCAAACTTCTTCTGTCACAACAATTGCATTTGGCAATCTCATTCTAATATCTTCATTAAAATATTAATTTCTGATCCCTGGAAGTCTTCTAAAGGCAATGCTAGATATGGCAGTCTTTGAAATTTCAAGAGGATTATATGCACTTGCATCCACCATAGCAAGTAAATTCTGTCAGTGACATGACTGTTGGACTAGACTGTAAGCTTTTCTGAATCTGTTCTTAAATAACTTATTTATTATGCAAAGTATAAGACAAACAAGTTACTGTTTAACAGATAAAGTACAAGATGTGTAAACGTTTTTCACATGTTTTATCTAAAAATGTAAATATTTATCTAAGGGTACGGTTACTAATGGTAATTGCTTTCATGCTTTTATCAAATACAGCTAAATAAATAGTGGCAGAATCAGTTTTATGGATATTCGTGAAATTCTGTCTATAATAAAGATTCTGAAATGTGTATTAATTGCTTTTATTTTTGTTAGACCTATCAATATTATTGGGATTGATAAGGAAGGAATGAAGTCTTCCAAGTTTGTAAAAAGCTATTATTTGAACTTTAAGCAAACAGCAATTATTATTCTTTTTATAAATCAGACTAATTGCAAACTAATTTAGATGAATTATGTGTTAGAAACAGGTATTTGACATGACAGAATGCTAACAGGTACTACTATGTGCTAAACAGACTATATGGTTTTATTTAACTCCTTCTCTTGTATATTTACATATCTCTGTCTGTAAGATTTAATGAATAAGTAAATACAGAATGATTTACAATAAAAGGTAGAGAAAAAAAAGATTTCCACAATGTAAAATTAAAAAAAGTTTCAGATGGAAAAATAACACTGAACCTTTTCTAGATCTTCTGCGTGATGAGTGTGGTGGAATTTGTTTTAATTACTAATACCAGTTTCAGCAGCACTTCTGAATATACCACAGATGTTTAGAATCATATTCACCAGGAGAAATTGTGCAAATATTTAAAATTCAATTTGAGTCATCTTCTCCAATAAGATGGAGATAGTGTTAGAATGCATACAAATCTGTTTTTCAAGAATACAGTTGTTTTACTGAATTAAAACAAAAGTAAAATCGGAAGCTTCAATATGTAGTTACAGTTTTTATCCTCCTTAGAAAGACAGAAACTGCCTTCAAATTATATTTCCTTCGCTTGATTTTTTTTTTTTTGAAAACTTTTAAAATAGTGTCAAAATTATTACATTCTTGGTAAGTGGCTCTTTTAAATAGAGGTTCTACAGTCTAAAGTAAATGAAAATAAATTCTAGCAAAATCCTGTGAAGGATATTATATAGTTTCATTCAGGATAAAAAATGGAACTATATAGTGATGTTTAGAAGAGACAGGAAAACTATATTTAATTAGATAATAGAAATATTTCCAGTGAATTCCATCATACCCAAAATCCATTCTCAATAACAAGCAGAAAATTCAGGGCGCTGTGAGAAAAGTCCAGTTGTGTAAGTAAATGTACCATAACAGTAAATGTTCAAATACATCACTGGGAAGTATCCTGCCAAGAATCAGACATCTGACCAGCTTCCAAAGCTTTTTCCATGCACCCACACAACCATTAGAGCTCAAGTTTGAGCCAGTACAGGTGCAAAACTTCAGATCTTTCTTGTCTCAGGAGAAAAGGAAGGCTAGAGCCCTGACAATATCAGGGCAACCAAGAGGGCTAATTAGGTCAAGCAAAGCTCACTTTGAGGTTAACATACCCTCCCAGGTAAAAGCTAATCATAAGGCCTTCTACAGCTGTGGCAAGGCAGGTGGTTAATGGTGACACATTCACCAAGTCTGGCAATATAGCAAATTTGTTAGTCAACAAATTCAGTTCCAGCTATATCCCACTCTCACCCCGACCATTCTCTTAAAATTACCCTCAGACACAACACCTCAAACTATAACTAAGGAGCATGTACTGGCTGCACTCACTAAAGCCAAGAACATGGCCTCAATGGGCCCTGATAACATCCCAGGATGTCTCCTGCATAGTCTAAAATATGACGTATCAAGACCACCGAATTAATTTAACTATAGTCTTGAAACAGGCTTTGTGACACACGAATGGAATCTGGCAGACTTCTTTGAAAAGGTCACTAAGGCAGTGAATGAGGGGAAAATGGTGCATACTGCCAACCTAGATCTGGCTAAAGCATTTGATACAATACCGCACTTTGGCATTGTCAACAAACTTATGGAGTTACGTATAAACCCCCTGTATAACACGTTGGATAGCTAGGGGGTCACTGATAGGACCCAGAAGGTTAGAATGAGTGAGGCCATCTCCACAAAGAGGCCAGTCACCAGTGGAGTCCCCCAGGGTTCTGAGTCCACTCCTCTTTGCTATCTACTTTTTGGATGTCAAAGTCAATGTCAAAGGCCTTTTTTAACCATGTTCAGAGATTGATGCAAATTGGGAGCAGTCAGTAAACCCCTTCCAAATGAGACAACCCATCAGGAAGGTCTAATATAATGAAAAGCTTGGTACCAAAGCCATGGCTTAAAACTCAATCCAAGAAATGCATTACAGTACCTTTTGGGAAGTCTACCACCCCGGGTAACTGCATCATCAATAAAACATCCTTATAAGTTGATTCACTATTCAGGGATCTCGGAACTCATGAAGAGCGTAACCTAGTCTTCGACTATCATGTGCCCAAGCTAGTAAGAAAATCCTTCTATGCTGCTCAACTTATAAGCAAGGGCATGGCATCTAGGTCCAGACAGGTCACCATACCACTGTACTCTGCCCTCATCAAACCCCATAATAGAGTATAATGCCCCCCTCAGTATGCACCTGACCAAACACATGTCCACAAAGGTTCCCTACAAAAATAATACAGGGAGCAAACACAATGTCCTATGCTGATCGACTCAAAGCCCTGTCTCTTCCCTTGGTATTATACAGACCTCTCAGAAGTGATCTTTGCCTGGCAGACAAGGCATCCCTGAACCCTAAACCAAGACAAAACCCAAGTAACACCCAGTCAACATGGAGTGGGTTCTAAAAAATGCATTTACGAGCATTATTATGGCATAAAGAACCGTAATGAGAACAATGCACCACAGCTTACAATGTAAGGAGCATAAAAATGTTTTTTTTTTGCACTAGAATGGGTAATAAGAATGTGAGAGGTTGGGCTCAGGAACACAGACTGGAATATCATGAATTATTATGGCTGTTTAGGCTTGATGCAAGTGTTTATCCAGGGTTAAATGATGTTTTTATCAATAAGTTGTGTGTTAAAATTATGGGCTGTCAAATTGTGAGTCTGCATTTTAAATACAATTTTGTATTTATATTATTTTTTATATTTTTTAGCATTGTCATAGCATAAATTATTAGTATTAACTAAGAGAGATTATTCTGATTTGCTGTTCTAGTCAAATTATTTCCTGTTGTTAAGGCTCAAATATTTGTAAAATGAGTTTTTTTATCGGTTCTTATGAAATCCCTGCATGTCAATGAGATAAAAGGGCTTAACAAAATAAATTAATTTCTGTTACGTTTTGGAGTTCCAATGTTTTTTTTTTTTTTTGTTTTGTTTTTCTGAATGAATCTGGAAGCTTTTTCAGTCTCCTTGTTGACTGGGTGTTACTTGCTTTTTTTTTCTTGATTTACTGTTTGTTTGTTTGTTTAGAACCAAAGTTTTCTCTCTCATTTTTTTTTTTGTTCTTTCTTTTAGAGAGAGTCTACCATGCCTTCACAGGAGCTTTTTTTCCCATTGCAGCAATTGAGGATTGCCACAACTATGGCAACAGATCATGCTTACCTTCTAGATGGGGGAGGAGAGCAAATGGTTCTTTTGATGTTTTATCATGCCAGTTGACACAAACAAACTGAACTCTTTACTCCAGCTATGTCTAACATGTCTCAGTTCTGTACCAAACCATGGATCTTATTGCAGGTAAATGTCAAGAGATTTTATTAAACACAATCACCCCTCCCCCATTTTAACATGGTTCCATCCGATTTTTCACATTCTCGGATTACCCGGGGAGGAAATGATGTCATCATGAATGGTTCTAACAGCAATGGAGGCACACAAGTAGAACAGCATGATAATATAGACATTAATGCATGGCTAAATAACCATTCCAACAGCCAGCATTGGCTTTCCACGTAGGTGGAACATTTACAAGCCAACTAAAACATTTTGAAAAGAAACTGCTGAAATATAAAACATTACAGCTTGACAATGCATATTTGAGGGAATTTGTTTCTCAAGGAAGTGTTCCTAAAGGTTTAAGGAGTTTGGAAGTTTCAAAATGGTTTACAAGGAGAACGCTACTTTACTAAAGGAACTGATTACAGTTTTTGATGAATGCTGTTGCCAAGTCATGTACATTATTATTAAATTTAATGAAAAAGAAATGGCTAAGCTGTTAAATGAAATACATTGTTTGGACAATTCCTTAAAGTGTGATTTACTATTTGAAGTAAAATATTCTGATTATTGTAATTCATTTAAGCATGTTGAAAATGTGTTTGACAAAGCAAAAAGAAGAAAAAGTAATAAACTTGTAAGAGATAAGCTAAAATATAATGAAAGGATAGCACATTGAATACCCAAGTTTACAAGAGCTGTGTGAAAGCATTTTTTTAGATAATGGTAGAGATATTAATATGAGTACCACTGAGAGTTCACATAATAGCATGAGCATAGCTAATACTCTTGTTAATGAGGATGGTGATTCCATTCCTCCTGAGAATGATCATTTTTTTGAATCCTGTAGATTTTCCTCCTCTTTGAATAACCCAGAGAGAGGAATAAAGGGTACAAAAGACACCCCACTTACTACAGTTCAAATTACATGCACAAGAACCAACCCGGGAAGTTCAGATATTAATTTTGGTGAGGTTCTTCTTAATAGAGACGTATAGATTTGAGTGTGCACCCACTCTTGCCAATGATTACCCTCTTTCTATTGTTCAAGAACATCATGGTTTCCAGATTTGTAATTATAGCCACTGGATTGTTGATGACAGATATTTTAGCGTGTTTAATAAAGGGTTCACTTTTGTCCCAAAATTTAATTATGATATAGAAGAACTTTTAATCAATCTTAAGCTCTAAACAAGGAAAGTGAATTCAAAGATATTGCTTCATTATCAGCCCACTAACAGCAGGAATGTTAGCAATCACTGCAAACCTAGTACTTATAATCCACCAATCCACCACTACAGCCAATGCTCCAATTATCTGAAAACTTTTGTGAGAAAGATTTATGGTGATGGGTGCAACAAAATATATTTACAGTTAGATGAGCTCTGTTTAATGATGGAACCTTAAAACAGTGACATGTAAGAATTATAAAGCCAAATAAAGGTGGTAGCGTGGCCTTTATGGATGGTATTGATCATGCAGCTAGAATGTATAACATACTTAACAATGAGTTGCAATACGTAAGAGTTTCGAGGAATGAGATTAATATTTCTTACCATAAGATTGATTTATATTTAAAGGATTTATTTAATCAGGGTGAGATTGAATATAAGCTTTACATCTTCTTAAGGGTTGAACAACCATTAATTCCAGCCATTTTTGGAATCCCTAAAATCCACAAGAGCATTGGTGATCCCCCCCATGTGACCAGTAATGACAGAAACTGGATCAAAGACGCATATGCTAGCTATCGACCTTGATGGCACTTTAATTACCCGTATACTCTTAGAGGCTCATGGGACTTTTTAAGTCAAATTAAAATGGATTTTACTCTGATGATTGGCTTTTAGTTGCTATCAATATAGTGGATTTATTTTTCTGCATCTCCCACAGTAGTGGTTTGGAATGGTTTAAAGAAGCCTGCCTCATGATTAACAATCTTGAGAACAGGGACATTAATATATTGGTAGATTTAATGGAAGCAGTGCTTAATTAATTTCTTATACTTCGAGGGGGAGTATTTCAAGCAGGTGTTGCAATGGGGGCAGCATGTGCCCCTCTATGTGCCAATTTAATATTATGTTACTGGGAGCAACACCAGGTTTTTAGATGAAAATACAGCTGTCGTACAGTCACATTTTTACACATTTTTAGATTACATATTTCTAATACGGAAAGGTAGTGTAACTCAAAGAATGTTATTACATACTCTATTTTACTAAATCTACTACTGATTTCTTGACATTTACCTACACATACTCTGTGGAAAATATTAACTATCTGGATATAACATTGTTGAATTTGTGATGACAGAAATCTTTTAACTACAGATTATATACAATGCCTACGTTCTCTAACACATTATTGCATTTTTCAAGTAAAAACTCTTTCCATCAGAAAAAAAGTCTTGTTAAGGTTCAGATAGTACGGGTGCCTAGAATAGTTTCAGAAGATGACCAATTTATACTGGAGATAAATACATTAATTGAAATGTTCATTACCAGAGGCTACCCAATTAAATTGTAAATTAAATTAAATATGAAGTATGTAAAAAATGTTATGAGCATTTTTTCCAAGACTAGGCAGACCCCAGGATAGGACTGCTACACAGAAGTCAGTGACTACCAATTATCAACATACTATGGTCATTAAGTATGGAAATTGTAGTAGTAAGATCAGCTGATAGTTACTAAAAACTGGAAAGTGATTGACTAGAACTCTAATGTTAGTAAAGTTATTGGTAATGGTCCCTATTTTGTTTATAAGAGGCACCCGAATCTTAAACAAAGGTTTGAAAGAGGTAGTAGTTTAACTACCATAGGAAAAAATAAGTTAGGGATGACTAAGTGTGGTTACTGCCAGCAATGTAAGTACCTTTATGAAAGGCAGGTTTTGAAACTGATGAGTTCTTACTATGAATTTAGATTGGCGGGTCCATATGATTGTAATACCTTTGGAGTTCTATACATTATTTCTGTGCTTTCTGCCATGGGTTTTAAGTTGGCAAAAATAGACCAGGTTCTAAAAAAACACATTTACAAACATTACTTTTTTGTCATAGTAATAAGAATAATGCACTCTTCAAACACACCCTTTAAACACACTCTACAATGTAAGGAGCATAAAAAGATTTATTATTTTTTTTTGTACTAGAACAGGTAATACAAACTGTGAGAGGTGGGTCTTGGGAACATTGACTGGAATATTGTGAATTATTATGGCTGTTTAAGCTTAATGCAAGTGTTTATCTAGGATTAAATAATGTTTTAGCAATTAGTAGGGTATTAAAATTATGGGCTGCCAAATTGTGACAGTCTGCATTTTAAATATAATTTGTCTTAATTTATTTATATTATTTTATGTTTTATCAGCATTGTCATAACATAAATTATTAGTATTAACTAAGCGAGATTATTTTGATTTGCTGCTCTAGTCACATGATTTCCTGTGCTAGGGCTTAAATATTTGTAACATGAGATTTTTATATCAGTTCTGATGAAGTCCCTACATGTTAATGTGATGAAAGTGCTCAGCATTACAAAATAAATTGATTTCTGAATGTTTTTGATGATCCAGTTTTTTGAGTGAATCTGTAAGCTTTTTCAGTCTCCTTGTTGACTGGGAGTTACTTGGGGTTTGTCTTGGTTTGTTCTCTGTTTAGACCCAATGTTTTCTCTCTCTTTCTCTTTTTTTTTGGTTCATCCCTGAACTCTGTTTTGATGAATCTTTTTGCACATCCACAAAGCAAATAGCATCAGAAGTACTAGACTAAAAGACCTAAATTTTGCTTGTGACATAAACAGGACATGTTGGACAGACAGATATGCTTCTCAGAGAATTCCCATTGTCTGGAACAGGCTCCCCATCCATGTTAAGCAGAGTTCATCCCTATCCCTAATTAAGAGCAGACTGGACAAATGGGTGGGTAATAAGAAATTTACCCAAGTCTGCCTCCTATGCTCTGATGGAAAGAGGCAGTCAGTAAATCACCTTCTATATAAATCAAATTTGTAGGTCACATTTGGGTTGCATGGCTAGGTGTATAAGGGCCCTAGGGGTCGTTAGCCTAGTTTACATTTGTGAACCCTATATAGGGTATGATCCCAGTTATTCTCATTAGGGGAAATATATAATTGTTGACCATGGGATGGGTAAGACCAATATATAACCAAATGGGATTTGTTATTTCAAGTACAAAAAGGGAAATTTGCTAGGCTTAAAATGGCCCACAAGAGCAGCTAGCATAATACTTACCTATGAACCTATGTTGGGAAATATATAGCCAGCAGGTGTAATTTCAGAAGTCATTCATGCTGGGTTTAAGCCAAGTTTCAGTTACAGCAAGAATACCAGGCTTATGTTGGGTAATCCAGACACGTAGTTCAGCAATTTTAATTTCTCATGCTTCTAACATTTATAGCAGCAAAAGTTGGATTACTGGGAATGAGGGTTGACTGTTTTAGGGTTAGGGTAGTGTGCAGAAAAGAATTGCATTCTTTGTGATAGGTGGGTCCAGGATTAGGGTGAATGTCTCCTCCTAAAAGGATTTTAGTATATTGTAGAATTATTTTTAACTTACTTCTTGAACAGTATTTTTCCATTTAATTTTGTTTTTGTTTGAGTTGAGATGGAGGTATTCGGTCTAAATGTCCATACTCTAGCTTGCATCTTATGTAACTTACAAACAGTGATTTCAGCATTTCCGATTTCCTAGACTTTTTAAATCTTTTTATATGGCCTATAGTTTTAGAACTAGTTTTACAACTATCAACCAATTGGTTGATATGATTCTCAAAACTCAAAGCAGTATCTACCCACATACCCAGGTCCTTAATGAATCTACAGTTTCAATCACTGTGTGCATCTGTAACACATGCAATCAGCTTACCCATTTACAAGTCATCTATATACAGACTATAGATCACCTCCGGTGAAAAAAATATAGCTGAAAGATACAACCTAAACATGTATTTTCCTAGGACAGAGCCCTGTGGGAAACCCAGACTGTAACCTAGAATTTCACCTATCTGATTACTGTATGATACCTGCCATGTTCTATCTGTAAGCCATTTAGATATCCATCTTATCAAGATTACATCAATACCCAGTTGTTCTAATTTATTGGCCAGTGTTTTGTGTATGACCTTATCAAAGGCTAAAGTTAAGTCCATCTAAATTACATCATAGCACAATTTTTCATTTATAGCTGTTAGTATATTGCTATAGAATATATTGTTACAAGTATTTATAGATCTATTTTCCATTGTTATATAATAATTTGTCATTGTGCTACTTGGTAAATACATAAAACAGTAAACAAAATATGTCAACTAATCATTATGTCATGAATAGAACACACGGACACACAGTACATCAAATAGTGAAACAAAATTTCCATTTCTGATGCATTAACCAAAACCCAACCACATTCAGCTCCAATTTGTCTGAATAATGGTAGCGCTTTGGGAAGATTTTTTTTTTTAAGTTGTAGGTTAGAGTTACCATGCATTACTAGGGTGGGCAGGGAGGCTTGATCCATGTTATCAGCTTTGGTCTTTCTCCTCATTGTTCTTACAATAATGCTCTTCAATCTTTCCAAATTCAATTTTGATTTCTTCCTTTTAGCCTACCCCTTGTCTCTTTTTTCTACTTTCTCTGTTGGAAATATGATGTTATTTTCTGTAGAACTAATGTTTTCTGCTTGAAGAATGTTATCATTTCCTGAACTATGTGTCTTAAATAACAAAGCAGTATCTTGTTTAGTATATATTCATCTTACATTATAGACATTAATCACCTTCTTTTTCCTGTAGTAAACTTCTTCCATTCTTTCTTATTTTTCTTCTATATTCACAATATCCCTGATTGCTGAATACATGTATCATGAATTCCAAAGCGGTCAGCAATAGTATCATATTTAGTAGGGTTTGAGTGATCTTTACTGGCAGTGGACACTTCCTTTCTAAATGCATTCTATTTGCACTTTGCCTAATATTTACTTCATCAGCCCAGTCATTAATATATATAACAGTTTGCCAAGCTGCTCCAATTGCAAAAATGCAGTCATTAGAAAGTCTAGTTTTACTTTTAATAATATTAAGCAAATCCTCCAACTTTTGGCATGAGGACCACAGATCTCCAACTTTATTAGTTATATCTTTACTTTATTAGTTATATCTTTAAGTCAAATTGTATGAGGAGTTACAAACAATATGCAACTAATTACTAAACTAAGAACAATGATCTAACCTTGTACAAGGGGAAGTAAGTGACAAAGTGATCACTCTGACCTATATATAGCACCAGACATTCCAATCAAACTACCCCTTGCACCTTATTATAATCATAACAATCAGAGACAAAAATAAAATATACATTAAAATAAATCTTCTCTTACCAAGCAGGTACTCATTAAATCACAAACCAACACTAGACTGTTACAAGATACTCTCTGGATTTTCCTGTCTACAATCTATGTGAATCTGTAGCTGACTAGGTCCCTTTGGATGGCTAAAGTTTGCCTGACTCCAGTCTATCCCTTTCTAACAGCAAACATTAAAAATTAGAGATAACTTCTTTCTTCCTATAAACAGTGAATGTCAGAGATAAAAAATAAAATACAAGTCAAAATAACCTTATGTTATCAGCCAGTTACACAATAAAATCACAAAACAACAATGGATTGTTTAAGACAGGATCTCAGTAGTCTGCTTCCCTAATTTTTGTTTGGACAGCTTTAATTTTTTCCTATAAAATGATCCAGAGTTCACTGGAAAGTTCCCATTGTATTGACAAATGGAGCTTTGAAATATTTGAGAAACCCTCTGAATTAGATTTCCCCTTTTATCAAATCTTTTAAAAACCTGTTTATCAAAGGTGACATTGAAGTATCCTGTCACGATTTTGTGACTTACCTGATATACCGCCGTATGTGGTATAAAAAGTGATGATCTGCATCCTCACCATATTGATGCTTTTTCACCTACCCTCCCAAAAAAAATCTTTGAGGAATTCATTTTCCCCACACTTGTGACACTGAGGTTTAACACTGATATTTAACCTCAGTGTCATCAACTGAAGGGAAAATGTCAGAGGCAACCATAGACTAAGTTGCACATGCTCAAAGAGACATCCATTAAAATCTATGGGCCGCCACCTTTCTTAACATCAGGTAAGGAAATGTTAAATTTATTTGGGACATGGATTTAATAAAAAGTTTATGATTTTTTTTTTTTTTTTTTTTTTTAATAAAATGGCCCAAATAAATAAATACAGATATTCTTGTGTAAACTGCATTGCAGGATTTAACTCAACAGATGCCAGGAAGCAGCCTTCTATTGTGACAAAACACTTTTAGCAGTTCAGCCTTTATATCTTCTAACAAGTTTTTGGAGTGTAACCAAACAAATCTAATTACAGAACCTGTGGCAGCTGCCATAGACATTGCATCAGCCATGTTATAAAAACCTTTTAAAGAATGCTTGGTTACTTGTGACACAGATGAAAGAAAGGAGCTTTAAGTAGTCTGTGACTAAGGAAGGTCAGAAAACAAAGTTTTCATTTTGCCAACTGAAGCCAACAAAAACATAAGACATGCAAGCTTGACAGTTCAGAGTTTTAAAATCTAGAGTGGGAGAAGTATATACCTTCTTTCTAAAATGAGCAAAGACCATGCCATCCTTATCTGATGGAAAAGCTTTAGCTGCCATGAGGTATCTAGAGGAAGAAGATTTTAAGAGAGAGAGGCAGAGACCATAGCAGGATTTGCTCTAGGAGTCCTAAACATGAATTTATAAGTTTGTGTCACTTTATATGTCAGGTTTCATTGGAGCTGGTGGCTGGCTGCCAGGTGAAGAACCAGTTCTAAGAAAGGCATCTTCCAAAGCTGAAAGATTAGGAGGAATAGCTATGGGCGGAGGGGTATCCACCTGTAATAATTCATAATATCGCTCTTGTAATTAATCTTCCATCCTGCTAATGATGTCAAAAATGACAACTTCTTAGCAGGAGAGTCAGAAAAAATGTCTTCTGTTTCATATTCCCAATTCTCTGGTGTAAAGAACTGGGAAACATAGCCTAATTACATTTCCTGCAAATCAGATTAAGAGACAGTCTCTCATGGGGAAGGAGATTTTCCAGACTGTAATGACTGAAAGGCTTTGAAAAAACCCTTAGAAAATCCTAGCCAATCATTAGCTCCTATAGCTATAGGGGACTCTGGGGTGAATGTGTGTTTAACCTTATGCTTCCTTTTCCTGGCAGTGTCCATTGAAAAGGAGAACCAAGATGTCTGCTCATCTCCCTATATCAAAATCAACAATGTGGCCTTGACAGGGACTAATGTTCGCCCCCTCTTCCAGAGGACCAAAGGATGTGGTTATCCCCTACCCAAAAAAAGAAGTTATGTCCTTACCATAACGTTCCATGTGGAGTGTTCATCTCGCCTTGGTTATTACACATGGTTCGGAGCCGATCCTCGGCTCCGTGCCAGCCAACTGCAAGCTCTGCATCGAGAAGAAGCTCGAGGACATCTAATACCCACAATCCCCCTCTGCCTTTACCTCAGATCTAGTTTGCAAGCAAACCAGACATAAAGCACGCACACATGCCAAACTATATACATAAGTACATATATACAAACATACCAAGGGTATGATAGTAACACTAATACTGCAACAGCAGAAGGAGAATACTTCAGACCAGGCACCAAATCGAATGTTCTTCCTAAGGGTGGGAAGGGTGGGAGTGTAATAACCAAGGCGAGATGAACACTCCACATGGAACGTTATGGTAAGGACATAACTTCTTTATGTGAGAGTGTTCAATCTCGCCTTTGTTCTTACACATGGGTAGCGTCCCTAGCTCCATAATCCTGAGGAACTCAAGGGAGAACGTTCTTGAGCACAGTGGAACCAAAGGTTGCCCTATCCCTAGAAACCCTGTCCACTTTGTAATGAGATATAAATGTATGTGGTTTAGCCCAAGTAGCAGCCGCACAAATAGTGTCTAGTGGTAAGCGAGCTGCGTGAGCCAAAGATGTAGAAACTGATCTGGTGGAATGTCCTTTGGGTTTTGTTGATAATGTTTGATCAGAGGCTTCATAAACATATGTGATACAGTCAGTTAGCCATTTAGAAAGAGTTCGTTTCGTAACTGCAAGACCCTTTCTGCTGTCAGCAAAAGCTACAAATAGTTGATCAGATTTCCTGTGATCTTTTGTTCTATCCAAATAAAATCTGAGTTGTCTATGGACGTCCAGTTTGTGCAACATATACTCCAATTTATTAGAGTGGTTCTTAAAGAAGGTGGGTAGTTCAATGGACTGATTAATATTACTAGAAGAACAAACTTTGGGAAGAAAGGATGGATTAGTACGTAGGGATACTCTGTCAGAATGAAATATTAAATAAGGATGCTTGACAGAAAGGGCCTGAAGCTCAGACACTCGTCTAGCAGATGTAATGGCCACTAGAAATAAAGTTTTCCATGACAAAAATTTCAATGTGCAACTTGAGGCTGGTTCAAAGGGTGGCAACATCAATTTAGAGAGCAACAGGTTTAAATTCCACGGTGATGTCGGACTTCTGACTGGTGGTCTGATATGAAAAGAACCTTTTAAAAAGGCTTTAGACAGTCTGTGAGCCATAATAGGTGCACCACATTCCTCTACATGATAGTTAGAAATGGCAGCTAACTGTACTCTTAAAGTAGCCGGGGAAGCTCCTTCATGAAATAGTTCAGTCAAGAACTCTAAAACCTTGTTTAACGGAGCACTAACAGGGTCCAAATGATGTGACTCCGCCCAAAAGACAAAACGTTTCCACTTACTGGTGTAAGTCTTAGTAGTGGAAACTTTATGAGAAGCTACTAAAATATCTTGAACCGCCGATGTAAGTGGAACCAACCTGGCTAGAAAGGAAGGAGCAGCCAAGCTGCTAGATGGAGAGATTCTAGAGATGGGTGAGGAACTCCTGACGAGTGAGTCAGTAGATCTGGCTCTGGGTCCAGCATCCAAGGTCCCCGAATGCGTGGCAATACAAAGGGGAACCAAATTTGACGAGGCCAGAACGGGGCAATGAGAATAATAGTCCTCTGAAGGTTGTTGGCTTTCTGTAGAAACTTTGCAATCAGGGGAAATGGAGGAAAAGCATACAGGAGACCCGGGGGCCAATCGTGCACCAGCGCGTCCCTGGGGACTTCCCCTGGAGGGGGTAATAGGGCAAAGTAGCTCCTGCATTTGGCGTTCATTGGAGACGCAAACAGATCGCAGGTAGGCTGGCCCCATTTGCGAAATATCCTTCTCGCAACTGACTGTTTGAGGGACCACTCGTGAGGCAATAGTATTGCCCTGCTCAGCCTGTCGGCTATGACGTTGGATGACCCCGGGATGTGCGTTGCGATCAGAAAGCGACCGCTGGACTCTGCCCATTGCCAAATTTTCATGGCCTCTCTGCATAGTTGGTAAGACCTGGTTCCCCTTGCTTGTTTATGTACCAGACTACGGACATGTTGTCTGTCTGAACTGCAATGGTCCCTGGAGGAAGGAGGGGAGCAAAGTGTTGCAACGCCAAAAACACTGCCCTCAACTCCAGAACATTGATGTGCAGATTGTACTCCAGATTGGTCCATTCACCTTGGACTGTCTGTCCCTGAAAGATGCCCCCCCACCCTATCAGGGAAGCGTCCGTGGTTATCGTCGCTGACGGTGCGGGTAGCACAAATGGTCTTCCGCTGGATAGGTTGCAAGTCTGTAACCACCACATTAGGTGTGATTTGCATGATTTCGTTATCAAAATTTCGTGAGTCAGTGGAAGTTGTTGGAATGACCATTGTGCAAACAGAAGCCATTGTAGCACTCTCATGTGCAGTCTTCCCAATGGTATCGCAATGAGAGAAGCTGCCATGAGACCCAAAACTTTCAGAACAATTTTTGCCGGTGACTTTCTGGACGACAGTAGAAGGGAAATGTTGAATTGAAGTGCTACTATTCTTTCTGTAGGAAGTTTTAGAACTAAATGACGCGTATCTAATTCCGCTCCTATGAATAAGATATGCTGTGATGGCTGTAGCAACGATTTTTCGAAATTTACTGAAATGCCAAGGTGTGTACAAAGTTGTAGGGTGTAATCCCTGGCTAGTATCAGTTGACGCCTGGTGGTGGCAGACAGGAGCCAGTCGTCCAGATACGGAAACACCTGGAATCCTAGGCGCCTCAGATGAGACGCTACCACTGCCATGCATTTGGTGAAGACCCTGGGGGCTGTAGTCAGACCAAAGGGCAGGGCTCGAAACTGATAGTGACTGGCTCCCAGCTGGAAGCGCAAATGATCCCTGGACGCCCTGGCCATTTTGATGTGGTAGTATGCATCCTTCAGATCTATCGAGCACATCCAGTCGTCCTTCCGTAAGAATGGAAGGATCGATTGAAGCGTGACCATTCGGAACTTTTCCTTCTTGACAAAGGTGTTGAGATGGCTTGGGTCCAGAATCGGCCTCCAGTCCCCTGTTTTCTTTGGAACTAAAAAGAACCTTGAGTAAGTTCCGAATCCTATTTGGTCCGCTGGGACTGGTTGGATGACTCTTTTTCTTAGCAGCTTTGAAATTTCTGTAGCTGCTGGGTCTCTCAGATGGGGTGGTACATCTGGGAGTTTCTTCTTTGGAATGGGTGTGGATAGAAATGGGATTTTGTAACCTCTGGTAACAATGCTTTTTACCCAATTTTCTGAAGAGAGGTTTTGCCAGGCCTGAGGGTATAAAGCTAAGCGACCCCCGACTGCCTCCAGAGCAGGACAGTCGGGCCTCCTCTCAGGAGTGCTGAAAAGGTTTGCCAGGGAGGTTATCCCTGTCACCTTGGTTTTGCGGACCCCTCTGCCGCCAGGGCGGCGTCTTCCACCTCTGCCCCCCCCTCTGCCTCTAGAGAAGGCATCACCCTGTGTGTTTGGGAAAGATCCTTGGGGTTTTCGAAACCACATTTTCCCACCACGTTGCCCTTTGGGGTACGGTCTGGAAGGGTGGAAAACGGACTCCGACAGCAGACAGAGTCTTTCCCTCCTGTTCACACCGGGTAAGGGTCTCCTTTGCTTTAGGGCCAAAAGTGTGGCTCCGTCAAATGGGGCGTTAGTAAAGGAAGACTTGAAGGTTTCCATAACGAACATAAGCGCATCCAGGATTGCCTACGAAGAGCAATCGCTGAAGCCGCTGCCCTACTCGATCCTTCGGCTGCATAGGATATCAGCCTCATGGACGAGTTTACAATGGACGTAAGGGTGTTGAGATGCGCTGTAACTCTCTCTGAAACAGCAGCATCTGTAGTACCCTGGAGGGTATCTCCCAACTCTTTGACTAGATCCCTCTGTAAACGTGTAAAATGAGTCAAATAGTTCAGGGAACGATAGAGAAAGCCGCTGAACTGAAAATGCGCTTCCCGTATCTGTCCATGGTCCTAGAATCTTTGTTAGGCGGATGGACAGATGAGGAAGACTCCGACATCTCCTTTTTCGTGGCCGCTGCCACCACCATGGCGTCTACTGGAACTCCTTTGGTGAGGTAAGCCTTGTCCTGTGGTGCCGTAATGTACTTATTTGGCTTCCTAGGGACTGGTTCCACCGTGTCAGGTGTCTCCCACGCCCTTCGAGCAATCAATTCCATTAACTCATCAAAGGGCGGAGTGACCCAGGAGGAGGAAGGGCGAGCACCAAATGCCTTCAGCAAAACTGACTCATCCTCAGAAGGGGGGAGGGCTTGCCAGTCACCTCTCTGTTTTAGGATCTCCAAGATGTCAGAAAAAGAGACATCCTCTGAAGGTGACTTAGGGGACCCTTCTGACTCATCTAAGTCAGTATCAGATGTCAAGGATTCTTGTGGAGAATCCAAGTGTCTCCTCTTACACAGTCTTTTCCTAGGGACTTCTTCGTGGGGAGCATCCGAAGAAGCCTCCGAGGAAGAGGGGCACCCTCCAGGGGTGGCTGAGACACTGGTGCCTGACGCTTGGACGTGGCCGTGGGTGCAGATGAGGATAACGGTCCTTTGTGGGGAGGAGAAGCTGTACCTGCTGATGTGGTTGTCTGGGTAGACAACACCTTCCTCATGAGGTCGAAGGCCCCGGGTCCCGAGTCGAGGTATCTCCCGGTTCGAAGAAATGGGAAGAATCCCCGAAACAGGAACCGAAGGCACCGACCCCGAGGACGGAACAGAGTCGATCCGTGCCGAGGCCCCGAGAGGGAGCGTCGGAACCGAAACATCGGTCCGACTCTCAGTCCCGGAACCAAGGACGGATCTTCAGCCCCGAGACTCCAGTACCGGATCGGATGGAGTCGAGGTGAACGGTGCCGACCGAGAAAAAGACGGTTCTGGCACCGAGGGCTCCACAATCATCAGTTCAGCTTCTTCCGGCTCCGAAGACTGGACAGGTCTCGGAGGAGGAACAGATGGAGATAGTGGCAGGCCTTCAAGTCTCGACATCAACTGAGAGGAGACCGAGATAAGCTTGGATAGGGCCGTATGCTCCATCAATTTCTGCACCACACGGTCCACATCGGTGTCGGAAAGGGGCCTGGAAGAACGAGTCGAAGGGATCGAAGACGGAGCCGACCTCAACAGAGTCGGTGGAGGGAGCTCCGTCACCGGTTCCAAGACTCGAGGCTCGGAAACTGCCAACAGTTGAACACTCGGCCCCGAAGTCTGTGGAACCGGTGATCTAACTATACCCGAAGAGCTCGGAGCCGATGACTTGGGCTCCGACGTCTTCGACCCCTTCGAGGACTTGGATGACTGGTCTGAAGCATCCAGAGCCTCCTGGAAAGAGGGTTTCAACAATCCTCTATCCATCAATTTCCTGCGCCTATCTGTCATGACCCTCCCACTAAAAGAGTGACAAATAGAACAGTCCTCTTGTAAGTGGAGAGGGCCAAGACAGTAGACACAGGAATTGTGGTTGTCTGTGACCGACATCTTTTGGCCACACTGACAACGTTTGAAGCCAGATTTCATTTTCTCAGACATAATGAAAAGAGAAGAAAACAGTCAAGTCCCGTAACAGTCAATCCAGGTAACAAAAAGTCAAATCCGGTATTTTGTAAGTCCGATTGTCAAACCAAGTAGGGGTGGTAGGCCCCGAAAAACTCTATACCAGTTAGTTAAACTAAGTTAAACTAATTTAATGGTACCGAGAATTCTGCTCTACTCACACACCGTACACTAACTTTCAATAACTATAGATCTTAAAGAAGTTCTTTTGAAAATTTAACCAAAATAGTTAAAATCTTATCTGAAAAAGCCTCGAGCTAGCCTCCAGCGATGCGTATGCAGCAGCGGCAAACTAGATCTGAGGTAAAGGCAGAGGGGGATTGTGGGTATTAGATGTCCTCGAGCTTCTTCTCGATGCAGAGCTTGCAGTCGGCCGGCACGGAGCCGAGGATCGGCTCCGAACCATGTGTAAGAACAAAGGCGAGATTGAACACTCTCACATCTGATGTTAGAGTGGTCATGAAGGATGAGTTAAGCTTTCAGCCCTTTATCAGTTTTGTAAGGAGCAAACCTAGAGGGGGCAAGAGGAACCAAAGGATGATCTCTGGACTCCAAGATGTCCATGGAAAAATCACCGCCTGAAGGCCATGTGTGAACTTAAGAATCAAAACTTAAAGAAAATAAAAATTATCTCCAAGCTAGTGCCAAAAACTTCAGACACCAAACTTTTAATACACATTCCTTAAATATAAATTAATTAAACATCACATAATAAACAAACAGTGGCTTTCTAATAATGTAAATTACCCATTTAAAAATAAAAATCGAAATTCATTTAGACCTTGTTTTCTCAGTGCATTAAACCTGAATTGCTAAATCAATTTATGTCTCAACAATAAAGCATCAATGTCTTCTGCCACTCAAATCATTATCTAATTTATCCAACACACAGAAAAGCTGTTAAAATTGACATATTGCACACTATACTTATAAAGAGCATTTTCTTGTCCTTGTTTGCAAGGCTTCTCATGTGTTCTGAGACCCTTTCTTTTAACTTTCTATTAATTCTCCCACTACTAACACTGTTGTACGCAATGCACTGAGTATGATATATCATGTTTTTAGTATCACATATGTGTACCTACCATGTGCTCCAACGGAAGTGCCACAGAAAATATTACCAACAAATAGACCATTTGCCATAAACTTACATTGTCTGCAACAGAAGCATGAAAGGGATGCTGGAGCATGTGAACAAGAGTAAAGGTAAGGATAAAACACAACTAAAACCCAAGGGACATTTCAGTGCTTCACTTGTAGACCATATATAGTAAGTTTATGGCAAACAGTCCATTTGTGGTTAATATTTTCAGTGGCACTACTGTTGGGGTACACCTCACCAATGCAGAGCATGGTTCCTGAACACCTCACCAATGCAGAGCATGGTTCCTGAACTCTCAGAACTTCTAAGAGTATATGGCTACAGTGTTCACCTCTCATGACCCACCCCATCTCACAGTGGTGAGTCACCTGTCACTGTGTCCTCCCAGCTACACAAATGATGATGACTGTGCCCTGCCACTCCTAACATATATAAGCATGGTAATGTCCAACACTCAATATGGCCAGCCCACGCACTGCCCTACATAAGTTCAATGTGATAATGCATGCATTTACATCACTCTGTACTGTCTTGTCTGTACCATGACAAACAGCTGCGAAACAGACACTGCCTCTTTGGCAGTGCTACAATGTACTATCCATGCCTTTCCTTTGGCTGCAGTAGTGCCGCTATGTATTCCTCACCTCAATCTCCAACTGCCCTTCTTCTGCCAGTACAGTTACTATTATTGAACAATGCCATCTTGTACAGCATGGCACACATGACAACACCTGTACCATGGTTTTCTGGATTCTACTGCAGTGCTTCTCCTGCGGTATCTGGGCAACAGAAGAATCCCTTGAGTAGTTCAAAAACCTATCCCCTGTATTATACATTTTGGTATTTGTTGCATTATAGGCCATTTTTTGCATAGTCTGGGGGTTGATGATTAGAGTCATCAACCAGGGATCTAGAGCATACCTGGCACTGCCTGCCACACACAACAAACAACATATAATATGTGGCCTGCTCCCTTCATCATGGCACCTGTGTATATATAAGCCTGTCTCTCTGGGAACTCTCCTCAATGGAACCATGGGTGTAGTTCAGACATGTACCAGATAAGTGGTTCACAGGAAATTCCCAGGTGGTATACAACTACAAATACATTCTGAATGTTGTCCTAGGCACTACAGACCACCTGACAGTTAAGGAACTGAAGCCCTTCTTATTGATGTATTTTAGTCACAATGGATCAGGTAGGGCCTTCATGATAAAGTGAGTGCAGTGCATGACTCCCTGTACCTCAGTGATATGAACAATGTTGTAAAATGCTAAACATGGTGCTTTTTTCTCTCTGTTGCACTCTTGGGAATCCACCACATGCTGTAGCATAATGCTGACAAACTAGTTCAGGACTGAAAAGGCTGATGTCTGCTCTGTCCCCAAGACTTCTCCTGTAGGGTCACTAAAAGGTCTCCATAGCTAATATACTTAAAATTATTTATACTAAAGTATTAGCAGAAAAGGGAATACCATGCATCTCCTTCAATTACGCTTATGGCAACACAGTTCAACAATGTCCCCTTGGACACGCATATACATGTAGACATTGATTCTGTATGGCTCTAATGTCAGATTGTAATGAAATTAATTAAATACGTAAATAATAGCCCCCATAGTGTACTTCAACTGTCTGCTAACAGACACATACAGCATGTGTTTACAAATAATAGCTGCCATAATGTACTTAAGCTGGCTGCTAAGAGATACATACAGTATGCATATGTATGCAGACAGATGAATAAATAATAGCCATAGTGATATGCTTTACATCACTGTTGCAAAACTCAGAGTTTAACAACCCCCGCAAGACACACACACACACACACACACACACACACACACACACACACACAAAATCATTGTAACTTCTGCTGCTGCAGTTACCTGTATAACCCAAGTACATTGTTTATGACACCTATCAACCACTGCAGCATTAATTTCTGTCACTCGTACCTCTCTAACATAGATGATGAACAGGCAGGGTAGTTCATTTAGATGTTTTATTACATAGAAACGCATCAGGATGGATAGCAGCATCATAAAATATAAGCAAACTAACTGACAGACCTTACAGACATACATGCTTACATCTCAACAGCTTACTACAAAATGGCAGTCAGGCTCACATGTGGTCTGTATTTATACACTTGCGCAAGCCCTTAGATAGCTTCTTAAAGGTACATACGCACACAATTTACAATTTCAAAATTTTATGCGCACAACACAAATTTTTTGTCAGTGCTCTCAACTTCGTAACACATGAATCCAGTACAAAGCCAAAAATAACCAAGGAGAAAGATCTAAAAATCAGGGACAGATTTTAAATATTGGTCTTGCATGCTTAGGAAGTTGATATAATCGGTGTTGCATTAGCAGCAATTTTCAGAACAACATGATGTCAAACTCAAATGTCTAATTATTTAGTGACTGTAATTCTCAACTGCTTCGCAGAAAGTGACAGCATTTATGAGGAACACACTAATGAAATGAGGAAAAATCAGGAACATTCTGAGAAATCAGAGAAAATTAAGACCTAAGATTTGAATTAGGAAATTCAGATGTCTGTCATTTAAATACTGCAGTTTTCAACAGCTCACCCAAAACACAAACATTGCAAAGAACAATCAAAAATTTGAGACAAAATCAGATTCCTTCAATACAAGTGTTTGTTTTATTTACTAGTTCAGAGTTCAGCTACAGCAGGAAGTAACAACAACTGCATTTGAGATTAACTAATATCTATTAAGCCAGAAGAACAGCATAGGACAGTGAATCGGCTGCAAAAGACTGAAAAAAAAAAAAAAAAGCCAGACAGCAAGCAGTGGTAGTAAGGAGTATGAGAAATGGCTACAGCAGTAGTCTAGCAGTGATATGCAACTGCAACAATGTCGGTCAGTCCTCCTTGGAGACCATAAACAGTTGGACCAAGAAATAATAAAAGGCACTAAATTATAAGCTTACCAACAAATCATCAGAACTGGATTCAAAATCAGCAGACATTGCTCAAGACAGCTGTACTCCTGGTACAGCAGGCCAACTGACTTTGGCAACAGCAACTGCTGCAGAGTCAAAATTAAGACTTCAAAAGCCTGATCAGCTGCAGAACCTAAACCAGAGAATAAAAAAAAAAAGAAAAAAAAAAAAACACAAACAAGCAAAGCTTCTCACTTTACTTCAACCTGGGACTTAATTGTCAGGCTATTATTTCACAGACTTTTAAAGGGACTATGGACTGTCTTGTAGGTCTGTTTTTCTTGCTGTACTGTGTTATTGGTACTTTAAATAGACCAACAGCACAGTGCAGCTAAAAGCCCGTGTGGTGACGGACTGTCTCTGCTGACTATGTTTTGACTTTAACAAGCTCCTCTGTCATTGGCTCTGCAACTGGGCCAATGAAATAGCAGAAATCGGAACTGCCAAAGGAAAACTGCAGCAGTGGAACAAACAGCAAAAATCAGGCTAAAAATCAGAACACTCCACCAAATGCAGCAGCAGAGTAGTTGAGCTGTATGGTAAGTTCCCAAACTATAGAAGTTCCCAAACTATAGAAACATAGGAAGTTAGTAGGCTAAAAGCCTAGATCCTTTCAAACCCTAGCCATTCATACCCCAATTTTCCCATTTAAAAATGTCCACAGACTAGAATGGCTTTGGTATAGCCTGTGCCTTAGGGCATGTATAAAATGCTCATGTATATAAGGACACAGGTGACCAGCCAGGGTGAATATACGATTCCCATCCATTGGTCCAAATTGTGTTTAAATAGGCTTAGGACAGAGCTCTGCTTCACATGAATGGGGAGTCTGCTCCAGAGAGGTGGTACTCTCTGAGACACATACCTGTCTGGTTAATTCTAGTGCTGTTTTGCAAATGTGTAGCAGATCCATCAGGGATGGATCAAAGAAAGCCTTGTAGGTTAGGCATAGATAGCCCCTAAGTAGTTTGTAGTAGACCGCGTACAGAGCCAAGGCTTTGAGGTGGTCCGCATAGGACGTATTATTTACACCCTGTATTCCTTTAGTGAGAAACCTCTGTGCCCGGTCTAGCTGTTGCAAATGCCTGGTTAGGTACATGCAAAAGGGGGCACTATACTAGATTTATTGGTCTAATCAGGGCTGTGTAAAGCGGGACTATAATCTCTTTAGATCTAGATGCCATATCCTTACTTATAAGTTGTGCCATGTAGAAGGATTTTCTCTCCTCCATGGACACATGGTGATTAAAGTTCAGGTTACTGTCAACTTGAGTTCCCAAGTCTATTACTACTGGGTCTACACTTAGGGGAGTGATTGTTATCAATGCTGTAATCTGCAATAGGTAGTAATCTTTTCAATATAATTATGTATTTTTTGCATTGAGTTATTTGTCTGTGTCAGACCCTTCTGGAGGATATCTACATCTTTTCTGGATTCAATGATTGCTCCCATTTTGCAGTCATCAGTAAATTTGGTCAGCCAAAGGCCCCCTACGTTTGCAATGACTTCAAAGTATATTGTGAACAGGAGAGGTCCCAGTACTAAGCCTTGTGGGACATCACTGGCCTCCAGGTGGAGGTGGATTGGTGGATTCTCCTGTCCTAACTTCAAGTGTCCTATCTGTGACACATTTGGCTTTCCATTGCGTGACAGGGATTTATGTCTAAATTTATGAGTTTGTCTATGATGCCAGAGTGAGATATTGTGTCAGCTGCCTCTGCCACGTTGTGGTAAGCACTATGCACTATTTGACCCTCATCCATGGCTCTAGTGACCTTCTTGAAGAAGTCCACCAGGTTTAGTAGGCATAACCTGCCCTTGACAAAAGTGAACTGGGATGGGTCCAGTGATTGAAGATTTCAGATGTCTTTGTTTATCAGGTTCATGATAATTCTTTCCATAGCCTTGCTTATAAGACTAGTCAAGCTAATGGGTTTGTAGCCTTGAGTCTGTTGATGGCCCCCTTTGTATAGAGGGATGACTGTTGCAGTTCTCCATTCCCTAGGGATGAAGCCTGTTTGAAGGCTGTGGTTGGAGAGATTCCAGTGGCCCTGACAGGTAATGTTTCAAGCAATTAATATCCTAGGATATAATCAGGACCCATATATGCAGTGTTTTTAGCTTTAGAGTGTGCAGTAAGGACCTTTTCTTTATTTATAGTTGGGGGGGAAATGGTAGAAGGTATTTCACGTGGGAGTAACTGGGGGTGAAATAGGAGCCAAATTTATCAGCCAGCACATTTGATACATCTTCTGATTCAGTACAGGGAGTTCCATTAACTATTAGTGCAGCACACCATTGGGTGTGCCCCTTAAGGTCATGTACACATAACTGAATAATGCCTTATGGTTATCCATAGCTTGTCAGGCTATTTCTACCTTAAAGTTGGCTTCTTTGGACTTGATTAGTCCCCCTGAGTTACTTGTTGAGACTGATGAGAGAGTTTTTTGTCTGTTGGGCACAGCCCTTCCTATTTTTGGACAATTTTTTTTGTTGTTCTACAGCCTACTTACAATGGGGAGTCCAACAAGCAGGGGGGGGGGGTTTGGAGTTTGGCACTGCTGTTTCTATGCAGTGATTTACAAAAAACAGGAGAATTACTCCGGTCTGAATATGGGAAGGTGACCTTATCCTGTTCAGAGCTTTATGATAGGAAAGTGAGATGGAGGACTCTTCTTCCTTTTGGTTGCAGTAGTCTCTGATAATTTTCAGTCATCTCCAAAGCCATCATTATCAAATAAAATAGTCTTTTGTGATTATGAAACTAAAAGCAGAAACAGAAGAACCCCCTAATGTCTGGGAACTAACACCACATCCCTGGTTGTTCAAATGTTGGATGTTTGGTTATCAGACATCTACTCCATATGAAAGAAAGCTGGTGTTGCTACAGGTGCCCACCACACAAATATACTGCCCATGGATAGCCAAATCACAAAAAAAAAAAATGGAAATTAACCAATAATCTAGTAACAGAAACCTAAAGATTCTCCAGAGCCCATAATTCTGGAGTCACAAAATGAAAACCTGGAACAGATGCCTATGGACCAGTGTCTGGGCTGAAAGATTTATTTTTCTCTATCTGGAAAAAATCCAGCCTCAGGTAGCATCACAACTACCATTCCTGGTAATGTAGCAGCCTCTTCTACTGATGGTCCACTGAACATAGAAGGCGTTATGATTTGGGAACACAGGTTGACAGCAACCTCTTTTTTGACCACCACACTGCCACTGTGGTTAGAAAGTCCCTCTGTGTGGCACATGTCATTACTAAGGGTTTTGCATCCAAGAAAGAGGTAATTGTCTCTCTCTCTATTCTTCTCTCATTAGGCCAGTCATCAAGTACAATGCCCCATTTGGCATGTACCTTACTAGACACCTGCTCAACTGCGGAGGTCAGAAAAGTACCTCACAAAGAGTATCCTAGGCCTTAAAACACTTGTCCTATATGGACAGACTCAAAAAACTCCCAACTATTCTCTGTCTCATATCGCCTACGTAGAGGCGACCTCTGTTTGACTTATAAAGCCATGTCTGACCCAGCTCTGTTAGAAATGCTACATCTAAAGAAATCCCAATCCCTCCGCACCACACGCTCCAGAGACCTCAACCTCATTGCCACAATCAACAGAACGTGCTGGAGGGACAGGTTCATAACCCAGAGACTACCCATGCTATGGAATACACTTCCCATACATGTCCAACAGAGCACCTTACTGGCGCTCTTCAAGAGGAATCTTGATGAATGGATGGGAAATAGAAAATTCACCCCAAGGATCACTACAGTGGCTCTACTCGACAGAGGCACTGGAAACTAAGGTCGGGTGGCACAATGCCAGGGTAATCCTATGGGCTAGGCTTGTAAAGGCTCCAGGGCCATTAGCCTAGTACACACCTATGAACCCATATTTCATCTCAAACAACCTCCTGTTGAGAATGTAAAGTAATCCATCCATCCATCCAAAACCCATTTTCACCATTTTTTTTACATGGGGTTGGGGTGTCACTTCACTAGTGATACTCATCTAGAGCTAAGGTTTACACTGCTGGGTGGCTTGCCCTTCCACGGCTGTTGAGAATGTAATATGATACTGAAAACAAGAGCCTTTTATGAACACTCAACTGCAAAGTGGCTGAATGAGTCTCAAGTCCAGCAGCTGGCACAGGATTAATCTCTTTCTATATAACATGCCTTGGTGACAGAGAATGCATGCCTAGTATGCCACCTAATGCAGGATTGACATGTTTACAAATCTCCCACTATTACCTTTTCTACTTGCTAGATTTCCCTTAGACAATTTTTAGTATAAGGTACATTCTGAGAAACAGAAGGAGTAGGAAAGGGAGAAGAGTGCTGGAAGTGCTACTAACGTCCTATGCACAAAAAAGGCTTGTAAATTCCCAGTGTACAAACTAATGTACCCTCAGTAAATGTAGCACAATGATCGCAAGTATTGGCATTATGAGTCTTAAGTAATAAAGGCACCACAGGTAAAATCCTTTATAAATGTGTTAATGACTTGCAACAGCACTTGTCAGTAATTTTGTTTTGGGACATCATTAGAATATATAAAACATATATGATTTGTCAGTGACTCCTGTTTGATCTTGAAACTTAATAAGGTTGTGGGCTTCTGTCAGACCACAGGTGCTTAGATTCATTTTACATTACTGAAACTGCACTGCAGCATGGGGGAAGTGCTACATGCCTGAGTAGACTATCCTTTAGAAGAGACATTAAAGCAAGGCTCTAACTGCCTGAGTTGGGGGTAACTCATGTGGATTCCACAGCATTTATCAAAAACAGTAAGAGAATGTCCCCAGTGTTCTAGTCAAATTTCCCCTAGTCAGTATAAATTCCACCTCATCAGAGATTTGGGATGCATGGCTAGGCTTAAAAAGGCCCTTTTGGTCGTTAGCCTAATCAACACCTATGAATCTATGCGTCTATATTATCTTGTCGAAAGATGACAATATCGAACGGCTAAAACATCAAAAATGCTGTACATCGAAACTGTTCTTGTGGGGGGGCTGCGCCCCCCCCCCAGCACCCCCCGTTAATTATATATACCAACTCAGAGATCGCACTACAGTGAGGAAAGAGCAAATTTTCTCATCCCCACTGTACCATGACGCCGCAACAACACTTTTGATGTACGGTATTTTTGATGTTTTAGCCGTTTGATATTTTCAACATGCGATATTGTGAAGTAGATCTGAATCTATGAATCTCAGTTCTCCCCTGAGAAGAGGCCACTGGCCTAGTGCAGGTAACCTGGTCAGAAAAGGATAAATAAAAATAAATTAATATGAATGTAAGCTCTCTAAATATGAAAACAATTACATTTTGCACTTGGCACTGGCAAAGACCTAGGTCTAGAAATCAAGAAGAGAAATTCATGAAGTAAAGCAGATTGACTCTTCACTTCAAAGATAAAAAAAGAACCAAGCAGAGCAACCAATACATGCTGTTTTATGGGAAGAATCACTTTAAAGGTTACTAAATGACAGTGCAGCTCCACACCCTTATGGACATCCAGATGCTGACAAAGATCAGTCTTGGGTGCATACATCTGCCTATGGCTAATTCTCCTTCACATTATGATTTGCATTAAAAATGATCCTAATGATGAACATGTTCTTACACTCCAGACTGCTGGCAAAGAAACCCTGCAAAGTGTGTAAACTTATTCAACTGGTTTGATAAAATGAATATCAAAATAAATTGCTCAAACACACTTTCCATTCAGGTTTGAAAAGTTCATCACTGATGGACAGGAAGCCTAATTCAAACCAGGCCTCAAATAAACTGAATGTCTTTATAACCATGGCATATAATGAATCTAGGAATTGTCACACTGTAAAGAAAGGATCATCACCCGATAATCTCAAGCCAAGGGTGAAAAAAGAAGTGAAAAATTCCAAAGTACCCCTTGTACTATAAAGAGACCCCTCCATGAGACACAAAGCGACCAAAACACTGTCTGCTCTACAATTAACTAGTCTGATGAAGAGAGGGACAGGCTACAATATATATTTTTGCACTGTATTCCAAAAAATATACAGAAAGCACTATTTGAAAAGGAAATATAGCTTGGGAATTAAGAAATTAACATAAATAAGCCAACAAAGGCCAGAGGTTCCATGTCAGAAATGAATGATTAATCTGAAATAGCCACTGACCCAATCCAAGTGTTCAGTCTTTTTTAAATATAATAATTTTCTCCAAATATGTATTTACATCTAGAAGGCAGTTATATGACAAATGCTCATCAAAATGGTGATATTAATATCAACTGTCTTAACAAAATGAGATAAAGCACAAGTTTCCAGGCCTATTAAGGCTTGTAACACAGGATCCCTGTAGACAGCAAATGTCATGTACAACTCATCACTTAATACTTAGTATGTAGCACTACAAATATTAAATCTGTGAAGTATGTCCAAATAAGTCATATTAATTAAAAAAAAGTATTTTTATTTGTTTCTGCCCTCTGCTTACCAACCATCAATCCTCCTGCAATTGGACTGGAGCCCAATTATCACCTAGTGGTGGGAAATCCCCAGATCCACAAGGGGGCGTACCATCCAAAATAGCTGTCATACAGACAGATGCTGTGGTTGTCTGTGCTCTCACTGGTTTCCTAGAAATGAAGGCATTTGTATTTATCTAACCCCATCTCCTTGGGTGGATTGAGGTGAACATTTTCTGTCACCCAAAAGCACACAATACCTTCCCATGTGGCTGTGCATTCCCACACACACACTATAAAGGTCACCACCATCACCGGTGAACTTTACGAGCTGAATGCCCATCTCAGGCAATGCATATACATCCCAGCTCTCCTATGAGGGGCCTGATGCAGTATGCATCCAGCTCTGCTCCTCCATCTCTCAAGGATGGGCATGTCCATCATTCCCTGACAGTGCCATCCAGCACTCTAGCTGATAAACTTGGGCCACCTGAGCCTTAGTTGGAGCTTTATCCTTGTATGCCACCGGTAATGGCTCAAGGAAGGTACTTTCCTGAGTTCTTTGAAGCCTCTGTAGAGACCCAATATCTGTGTAACTGTAAATGCAATAGGAAATGTTATACTCTAGAATACGGCAAATTAAGGTCTTGTTCAAAGAATACAATGCCTCCTGATTTCTGGTGGAGAATGTTCCAAAACTTACACCCACAAACCTGATAGTTGGAGCTCTTATAATGGAAACACATTTGTAAAATATTAGAATGTTCCCAATAATAATGTCAATATCTTTCACAGATGTATCCATTGGCAGACTGGATAACAAAACAAACTAGACTAGTAATCCTATGCTTACCAAAATACATAATCCAGTACTTACCAACACTAAAGCAAGACCTGACTTGACTGGCCTAGTTGTTGATTCTGCTATGATAACTGTTAATTTTAGCAAAGTATGCTGGTTGTGGACATGGTGTTCTTGATTTTGCAATCATCTGCATATCTGAACAGCCAAGAGTTTTTGAAAAGTGGAAAAGATGAAAAGACAAAATTGACAAATACCAGTCCTGGGGAACTCCAGTTTATAAGATCTAATCAGATTGTTCCACCAGTACTTGTACCCACTCTCTCCTACCAGTTATCCATGCTTGTATTCTTTTTACAGTTCTTGTATCCACTGTCACCTACAAGTTATCCATGCTTGAATGCATTTTATTCTTGTCCAAGTTGTAAGACTGGACAGAACAGTATCACATAGAACTTGTGTCAAAGGCCTTGGTTAAGTCCAACTATATCATAGCTACATAAAGTGCATTATCCATAGTTTGACGGTGCACAAGATGTGTTAAGATGGAACTACAAAGAAAAACTAATTTTGATAAATGTCTAAAACTAAGTAGGAATTACCTTAACTGATAATGAAGTAGGCAATATTAAAAAAACTTCCTCAGAAAAGGTGTCAAGACTGCTAGGATTTTAATTTTGGACCAGCTCATGTTTACCATTCCTGCAAACTTGGCAACACAAGATAAAGTTGTACTGTTGATATAGCCATTGGTTATTTGGGATTATATCCAGCTACTCTTCAAATAGCACTGGCTCCTTCCCAAACCTACACTTTGACTGCTGATTGGCTATCCCCTTGGAGGGAAATCAGTAGTCACAGTGCAGACAACTTCATGAATTTCTTGTCCAAACAAAAAGACAAAGCTTACTCACCCCGACCCCCTCCCCCCAAAAGATAAAAACATCAGCTAACTACATACACTAGAGGGGGATAGATGATGACTCTGGCTACTGCAGCAGTGAGGAATGCAAATATTTAGTATTATGGTAAGTTCATCGTTCTCACTACAGCAGTAACCTCTCATTATTTGAGTTGATTACCAATGCTTATCCAACCCAGGAAAACTAAGGATAAGGGTCCTGGAGAATGGTCCTAACAAAGTTAGTCCTGGACCTGGAAAAGGAATCCAGTATGTAATACTTTGTAAACATATGTACAGGTGACCGTGTAGTTGCATCTAGAATGCTTCTAGAGCCCAAGACTGTACTAGGATGTGCCTTAATCCTCCTGCCTGGAAATGTTTTACCATGATTGGAATAACAGGAAAAGATATAGTAAGGAACAACCAACTGGAATTGCCTGAATTGAAACAGATTGCAGATTGCATTTTTCCAGTCCCATACTAAGAATTCTGAAATACTGAAATACTGAAAGTAGTAAGTACATGTATGTGGGATTTTTTTCTACAGATAACTGTAGTAACTGTTTCACTGGCATAGCTAGATTATTGTCTCCTGCTAATTGCTGCAGCTTTCTAAAAGAAATGAAGTCCATTTCAAATGCCATTTGCAGATTTATCACTCTGTCCTAAAGAAACAACCACTGCAAAAACCATTGAAAAAGCTAACTGGCTACCTGTGAAACAACGTTCTTATTTTCTACTTGACTCAACTATTTAAACTTATCAAGAAAGGCACCTTCCCCCATTAGCTTCCAGACTATTCAGGGATTCACCAACATACAAAAACCACTCAAAGGAGGAACAAAATATAGAAAAAACCCTAACCAGTGAAAAACACACTGCACGCAAAGGATTTGATTTTTAATATAAAAACTCTAGCGCCTCGGCAAAAGAAAAAGTCTTGGACAATCAAAATTACCATTTAGCTGAAACACCTGATATCTTTAAAGGGTAATTTGCATATATGCCATGTTGCCTCTGATACAAGAGGTTTAATGCATCACACAGTGGAAAGTCTAGCTTTGCTAGATTTTTCTTTTTCTGTTTTTTTTTAACCAATTGGTTTTCCTGTATGACCTTTTTACTCATTGTTTTAGTTTGTTAGTTGGGATATTTTGTAGACACCCTAATGTTTATGGATATCAGTTGGGTATGACAACCCTATGTTTCCAAAATTCAAACATTGCTCTTATTGCTGTGCTGATGATGCCATAAGAAGGCAGAAACATGCATAACCATAGCTAGAAGGGTTTCAGTTTATTGGCCTGAAATTGTCCATAAATACACTTAAAAGTAAAAGAAAAATTCTTGAACATTCAGAATTGCCATTTAGCTGAAACACCTGATATCCTTAAAGGGTAATTTGCATATATCCCATGTTGCCTTTGATGCAAGAGGTTTAATGTATCACACAGTGGAAAGTCTAGCTTTGCTAGATTTTTCTTTTTGTATTGTTACTATTATGCAAAAAGCCCAACATTTCCAGACACAAGATATACAAAACGATTAGAAATTAAATTAGAGGAAACAAATACTTCGCAAGAAAAACTGTCAGAAGCTTCAAATTAAAATCTGTGCTCATTAATACAACCGATTTGTGAGAAACAGTATATAGATCAACAAATCTTGATCCGCTTGGAAAAAGAAGCATCTGAGGAAGAACAACAAAACCAAGAGATATTTGAAAAGTATAAAAAAGAAATATGGACAATGGAAAGAAAGAGATTTGATATGGTGCAATATTTATGCAATAAAGAAAGCCAAATTAATCAATGTAAAGAAGGCAGCCCCAAAGATATTTGAAGAGAAATACAGGCAAAGGCATCCGGATATAGAAAATTTCACAATGAAAAAAATAATGTCACAAAGATGGAATGTAGAAAAGAAGAACAGTAAAGTAGAAGTTAAAAAAAATAGAAGTTGAAGATGTGGAGTGCCTGCGAAGTGAAGGATTTGATGTAGAAGGTCTAACAAAGGTTACATCACAGCAGGATGGACTGAGTCCCCAAAGCAGGGAGAAACAGGAAGATCAGGAAACATTTGAAAAAGAAATATGGACATGGGAAAGAAAAAGAGATTTAATATTTATGCAAAGGAGAAAGCAAAATTAACCAATAAAAAAGAGCAGCACCAAAGATACTTGAAGAGAAATACAGACAAAGGAATCTGGATATGGAAAACTTTACAATACAAAAAGGAAAAGTAGAAAAGGAGATTAGTAATGGGGAAGTTAGAGAAACAGAAACTGAGGTTATGGAGTACCTGCAAAGTGAAGGATTTAGTGTGGAAAATCTAATTCAGAAAGCACCACAACAGGAGAGCAATGGATATGCAAATTAAAGGAAACCAGTAGAACAGGAAGCAACTTGTCAGGTGCCATATGAAGATAATTTGTAGCCTTCCACAGAAAACCAGTATGAATGTTCACTTGAAGCTAGACAGCAAGGGAAGGAACAGGAACCTGTGATGCAGTCGATGTTGAAGAGTAATAGGCCAGTGAGGTCCCATAGGACAGAGCAACGGACGTCACCGGATGAAATTGATGAGACTGTGTCACAGAAAGATGCTATAGAACCTTCTACAGAAAGCCTGCAGGAACTGGAAAACAAGGGATGTGCCCTCAGTTTGGAAGAAAATGAGCTTTGATCACCCAGAATGACACCACAGTACAAGGACAAAATGATTGACTTCAACAATTGGCTAAGCTTCTGGTGTCATTCTAAGGGAATTCAGTATCTGTCTGCCTGGGATGACATGATCGACAGACCACGCTGCTTTGCCAGAGATGGCCTGCACCTGTCACCCTTGGGATTCCAGATACTGGCAAAGGCTCTTGCCACACCTATAGTGCCTTTTGTAGGCAAGGTTCAAATGACAAATTCACCACCATAACAGGTACAAGCAAGCAAAATCTGAGGGTAATGCTACTCAATGCTAGAAGTCTAAACTTCAAAATGCACTCACTCGAGGCACTCCTTAAAATGGAGAACACTGACATCTGTGCAGTGACAGAGACCTGGTTCAAAGCTCCAGAGAGCACCCCTGCATTACCAGGCTGTAATTCATACCACACCTTTCGGCCACCAAACCCAGACAGAAACACTAAAGGTGGAGGCGTGTCCATATTCATTAAGGATATCCACACCTCCAAGCTAGTTGCTCAGCATAATGCAGCCGAGATTATCCAAGTTCAACTAACTCTGGGCAAAACCGTAATTCGGATTGTAGCTTGCTACAGACCCCCCACCATGCCTCAGGATTCCCACTCCTCTTTTCTTGATACACTAGAAAATATTAAGGTACACCCCAACACTCTAATAATGGGTGATTTCAACTACCCTACCATTAACTGGGAAAACTACTCCTGTACCAACTATTTTGCTCAATGGTTTCTCAATTCCAGTGCCTTGGATCAACTTATCCACACCCGCACCAGGGGCAGCAATATCCTAGACCTGGTCACCACCAACATGGGTGACCGGTGTTCCACACCAGAGGTCAGCTCCTCGTTGGTCAGATCCGACCACAAGCTAATCACCCTAGACATCCACATCCCGCTCCAACCCCCCATTAGGAAAACAACCGTAAAAATTTCTCCAAAGCCAACTTCACGCTTCTTAAGACAGAAGTGGCAAACTTCACGACACCCATGCAGATGGACAATAGAGGTACGACTGCTGAATCCTACACAAATGCACTTTATACGCACTTGCACGAGTACATGGATCGTGCCATCCCTAACAGAACCAAGATGCTATCCTCCAAAAAATGGAAGCCAGTCTGGTGGTCTTCTGCCATAAACAAACTCTACAACAGAAGAAAGAAACTGTTGCAAAAAAGAGTAAAATCCCACAACTGGAGGAACTCCCTGGTTAGCCTCAGTAAGAAGCTGAGATCCCTCATAAAATCGTCTAAAGCTAGTTATGAAAACAAAATTGCCACTGATTCTAAAGACAACCACAAAGCATTCTATAGCTATGTCAACAATCTCAATGGCAACACTCAGATCTGCTCTGAGTTACAGCACGATGACACTAAATATACAGAACCAACTGATATTGCCAACATCCTGGCAGATAACTTTGCCCCGCTCTCACCCCCTAAAGGGCACATCTTTATACCGGAAGAATGCAAAGTTCCTGTAATCATGGCTGCACAGGTAAAAACCTCACTCTCCAAAGCCAAGAACACAGCATCCATGGGACCTGACAACATCCCAGGCTGCCTTCTACATGAACTACAGAATGAACTGGCACCCCACCTAAGTACCATGTTCAATCATAGCCTCACCTCAGGCTTTGTGCCCATTGAATGGCACACCGTGACAGTTATCCCACTCCACAAAAGGGGGGGCCACAATAGACCCCGGGAACTACTGCCCCATTAGCCTGATGAGCCTTGTCTGCAAGGCCATGGAACGTAACATCATGGAACTCATTAACAAAGACATTGGTGATCTCCAAACTCTGGACCCCACACAGTTTGGGTTTTTAAAGGCAGATCATGTCTCCTAAACCTGATAGACTTCTTTGAAGTAGTCACCAAAGCCATAGATGAGGGTAAGGTGGTTCACACAGCCTATCTAGATCTCACCAAGGCATTCAACACCATTTCCCACTCTGGAAATATAGATAAACTCACTAAACTAGTTATAAATCCCTATGTCACAAGATGGGTTGCCAAATGGCTTACTGACAGAACCCACACTGTGAAAGTAGCAGACTCCAAATCAGACTTCAGACCAGTGACAAGTGGAGTACCACAGGGTTCAGTCCTGGGTCCTCTCCTGTTTGGTATCTACTTCTGTGAAGTACAGGCTAACACAGAAGGTCTTTGGCTAACTAAATTCGCAGAGGACTGCAAACTAAGAGCTCTAATTGAAACTCCTAACGGTGTGGACATTCTACAAAAGGGCCTCACTGAGACAGATGCCTGGTGTCAAAGACATGGTCTCAAGCTCAATGCCAAAAAGTGCATTGTCATCCCCTTTGGTAAAAACTCTGTACCCATGAACTACCACATGGGCGGTAGTCTACTTAACACCGAAAGTGTGATAAGAGACCTTGGGACACAGGTGGACAGTAGTCTCTCTTTTGATAATCACATCGCCACAGTGGTCAGGAAATCCTTCTACATGGCACACCTCATCACAAAAGGTTTCTCATCCAGAAAAAAAAAGGTCATTGTTTCCCTCTACTCATCACTCATTAGACCCATTATAGAGTACAACACCCCTTTTGGTATGTACCTCACAAGACATCTACAACAACTTGAAAGGCTGCAAAAATACCTCACAAAGAGGATTACTGGCCTCAAACAGATGCCTTATGCAGACCGTCTCATAAAACTCCAGCTTTACTCTGTCGCATATCTCCTACTCAGAGACGATCTCTGCCTAACATACAAAGCTATGTCAAACCCAGATCTGTTGGACATGCTCCACTTAAAGAAATCCCAATCCCTCAGAGCTACATGCGCTAGGGACCTAAACCTTGTCACCACAATAAACAGAACATGCTGGAGGGATAGATTCCTGTCCCAGAGGCTTCCCATACTCTGGAACAGACTACCTATCTTTGTCAAACAGAGCTCCTCATTAGCAGTCTTCAAGAAAAATCTTGATGATTGGATGGGTAATAGGAAATTCACCACGGGGATCACTTCTGTGGTTCTGCTTGACAGGGGCACAAGAAAATAATTTTCTTGGGTGGCGAAAGCCAGGGTACCTTTTTTGGCTAGGCTTGTATAGGCCCTAGGGCCAATAGCCTAGTACCTACCTATGAACCTATGAGAAGAATTGCTTGATTTAGTAAACATGGACAGATCAATGAAAGAAATAGACTGCAGAAGGTTAATAAAACCCAAAAAGTCAGCAATTTGATAAAACAAATGAACACAGTAATTAGGACTGTTCATAGAGATCCATGTGATAACAGAAGTAAACAGGATATATTACTGTGCAGCTAAATTAATAACTGATAAAAGTTCTACCACAAGGGCACAGGGTAGTGAGGGAAAGGAAGGGGAGAAATTGAATACCATCATGGAAATATCGAACAGAGAAAATTATAAAGCAAATAAGACAAGAAGTGTCACTGTTAGAAAACTATAGAAGAGGGAACAGATCAACAAAAATATTAGGAAAGATAGATGTGATAAAAGTAATGCACAATATTAGAACAGACCAGGATCTATCATGCAGTATTGCAAATAACAAACTAAAGATTTCAGCACAGGTGGAAAAACTTAGAAGATACGAAGATAAATATAAAGGAAAAATGCAAAATAAGCAATTTATTTAGGATCCAAAAAGGTTTTATAGAGAACTGGGAAATAAGATAAAAGGAACTGAAATACTGCCAAAAAAAATTAGAAATAGATACATTTTGGAGAAGTTTCAGTTATCAGTTCTCACCACGTCACAGGAATAAAAGTCCTCTTCAGGAACACAGGTTATAAAGTCCTCTTCAGGAACACAGGTCATAAACTCTTTCAAGTATCCAGGTAAAACGAGACACCGAAGTAAAAGGATAATAATTTATTGTAGTTAGCGCTTTCGCCACGTAGGCTTCATCAGACTTTATACAAAAATTTTTTTTCAGCATAGGCTTTTCATGTGTTAGATATGAGTTAATGACCTTGCTGTTTCATTGGATAATTTATGACCAATGGTTTTCGTTTCATTAGTTTTTAAATAAGCAGATTTCTCATTTTGTATAAAGTCTGATGAAGCCTACGTGGCGAAAGCGCTAACTACAATAAATTATTATCCTTTTACTTCGGTGTCTCGTTTTACCTGGATACTTGAAAGAGTTTATGACCTGTGTTCCTGAAGAGGACTTTATGACCTGTGTTCCTGAAGAGGACTTTTATTCCTGTGACGTGGTGAGAACTGATAACTGAAACCAGTTGAACTGCCATTAGGTACCCACACTTTTATGACTGTTTTGGTTTATGAACTTTTTTCCTGTGTGGGCACCGTGCTCTGTTTGCTGTGTGTGGCCTTTTTTTGCTTTGACATAAGTATCTATGAAGATTCTGTGGAACATAACAAAGATGCTAAATGGACAGAAGTAAAAAAAAAAAGAGTAAGAAGTTTAAAGTTACAGGATATGAAATGGGATGAAGTAACAGCTAGAGACATTGAAGTAACAACTAGAGAGATTGAAACAAAGTTAAGAAAAAGTCTCTGATTGGAAAACCTCAGGCCCAGGTGCAGCACCTAAGTATTAACATCTTTGCATTGATTTAGCCATGAGTAAGAACTATTTCTATGCGCACCCAGAACAGACACCAACCTGGCTAACAACAGGAAAAACAATGCTCCTATGTAAGAGTGAACCTGCAAGCTACCCTAAAAATTATAGACCAATAAGTTGCCTTTTCGACAACATATAAACTATACACAGGAAATGATTCCGACAGAGTTTATAGTCATTTAGAAGAAAACTAAATTATAGCAATAGAACAAAAGGACAATAAAAGAAAGTCATATGAACAAAAGATCATTAGTTGCTAAATAAAGTCTTAGTGGAGAACTATAAAAAGGGGAATAATCTAAGTATGGCATGGACTGACTACAAAAAAAAACATTTGATAGTATCCCTCATTCATGGATAAGAGTGTTTAAAAATGTAGAAGATACACCCCACACTGATCAATTACATTACAGTGACTATAAAACAGTGGGAGACCACTTTGCAATTAAGCCATGATAAACGAGAAATTGTTATCCCAGGGATAAAAATTCAAAGGGGGATATTCCAGTGTGACTCTCTGTCACCATTACTTGCTATTCTGCCTTGCCCTAATCCATTAAGCTGTTTACTTAACTCTGGATCCTAGAAAACAGCAAAGTGTAAAGACTTCTCACCTGCTCTTTGTCGATGATTTAAAACCGTATAGCTCATCAGATGACGAACTGAAAGCACAACTGCAAGTTGTCAAAATTTTCTCAGATGATATAAGAATGTCATTTGGTCTTGATAAATGTGCAAAAGCAACCTTTAAAACAGGAAAACTGCAACACCAGGAAAACATCAGATTGGGATAAGATTGTGATATAAAAGAACTTGAGCAAGGAGGAGTGTACAAATACTTGGGAATTGATGAAGGATCAAAAATAAAACATGAACAAATGCAAATAAAACTCAGTAAGGAATACTTCAGAAGACTTAAATTAATCCTGAAAACAGCACTGATATCCAAAATCCAAGCTATAAACTAATTTGCTCTTCCTGTCCTAACTTACAGTTTTGGAATGATTGACTGGCCCCAAAATGTGTTGGATAGATTAGACAGGAAAACACAAATGATTTATAAAAATCAGTGCATGCCAAGATTATAAATTTGATTATATGTACATATCTGCAATCATGACTCCACACATCTGTTGACCTTAAAAGACCCAAACGTAGTGAAAGTTTTGAAACATGAGGAGAATAAATCTAAGATGACTTATCTGCTTAATCTAGCAGAAGGAATGGAACTCAAACCAGAAGTAGATAAAATCAGGAAGCAACTGAATGCAAAAACAAAAGAAAGAATATAAAATGAAGGATCAGATGAGAAGGCAAGAAATGTGGAAAAAGCATAATATAGTTGCAAGAAGAAAAAAAACTTGGATGAACCTCATGTTGCTCAGGAATGAACACAGGAATGATTAAGGAGAGGCAAATTCAAACCAAGAGATGAAAGGTTTATATTGGCGGCCCAAGACAGTGGGCTGCATACACGTTGGTTTATAAAGTCCATTGAACATGTGGGAGAAACAATCAAATGTAGATTTTGTGTTGTGACATACTAATGGCAGAAGGACTGTATACTGAAAGGCATAATAATGTGGCAAGACTGTTGCAATGGAAATGGAAACATGAGCCACAAAGCATCATAGAAAATGAAGAAGTCTACATCACATGGGATCATCCATTACCAACAGTTCAAATATCAGGATCTGCAGGCAGAAACGAGGCGATGTGTGGAAGAGAAGATAACACGACAATATAATAGTAGTAGAGAAAATAGGTCTTATAGAAATGAATTTACAATTGTATTTTGATATGTTACCTATACAGCACTACTGGCTGACATCAAAGATTACAAATTTCATGAACTTTAATCCTGCTTTGACTTAGGAATATGTTATTAGAAACCCAAAAGACTTGGAAAAATTAAAAGATTTAAACCATGTAAATGTACCAAATAGAAGATAAATATAAAGGAAAATGCAAAAATAAGCAATTTATTTAGGATCCCAAAAGGTTTTATAGAGAACTAAAGGAACTGAAATACTGCCAAAAAATTAGAAATAGATACATTTTGTAATGGTAGTTTTGTTTTCATGCTTTTAAATAAGCAGATTTCTCATTTTGTATAAAGTCTTTACCTGGATACTAGAGGACTGTATGACCTGTGTTCCCACACTTTTATGACTGTTTTGGTTTATGAACTTTTTCCTGTGTGGGCACCGTGTTTGCTTGTTGTGTGTGTGTTTTTTGCTTTGACATAAGTATCTATGAAGATTCTGTGGAACATAACAAAGATGCTAAATGGACAGAAGTAAAAAAAAAGAAGTTTAAAGTTACAGGATATGAAATGGGATGAAGTAACAGCTAGAGACATTGAAGTAACAACTAGAGATTGAAACAAAGTTAAGAAAAAGTCTCTGATTCAGGCCCAGGTGCAGCACCTAAGTATTAACATCACAACAGGAAAAACAATGCTCCTATGTAAGAGTGAACCTGCAAGCTACCCTAAAATTATAGACCAATAAGTTGCCTTTTCACAACATATAAACTATACACAGGAAATGATTCCGATGAGTTTATAGTCATTTAGAGAAAGAAACTAAATTATAGAAATAGAACAAAAGGACAATAAAAGAAAGTCATATGAACAAAAGATCATTAGTTGCTAAATAAAGTCTTAGTAAAAACATTTGATAGTATCCCTCATTCATGGATAAGAGTGTTTAAAAATGTAGAAGATACACCCCACACTGATCAATTACATTACAGTGACTATAAAACAGTGGGAGACCACTTTGCAATTAAGCCATGATCAGTGTGACTCTCTGTCACCATTACTTGCTATTCTGCCTTGCCCTAATCCATTAAGCTGTTTACTTAACTCTGGATCCTAGAAAACAGCAAAGTGTAAAGACTTCTCACCTGCTCTTTGTCGATGATTTAAAACCGTATAGCTCATCAGATTGTCAAAATTTTCTCAGATGATATAAGAATGTCATTTGGTCTTGATAAATGTGCAAAAGCAACCTTTAAAACAGGAAAACTGCAACACCAGGAAAACATCAGATTGGGATAAGATTGTGATATAAAAGAACTTGAGCAAGGAGGAGTGTACAAATACTTGGGAATTGATGAAGGATCAAAAATAAAACATGAACAAATGCAAATAAAACTCAGTAAGGAATACTTCAGAAGACTTAAATTAATCCTGAAAACAGCACTGATATCTAGCGACAAAATCCAAGCTATAAACTAATTTGCTCTTCCTGTCCTAACTTACAGTTTTGGAATGATTGACTGGCCCCAAAATGTGTTGGATAGATTAGACAGGAAAACAAGAAGTATGATTCATGCTCGCCAAATGATTTATAAAAATCAGTGCATGCCAAGATTATAAATTCCCCATTCCGAAAGAGAGATGGGCCGCCTAGTAATTGATTATATGTACATATCTGCAATCATGACTCCACACATCTGTTGACCTTAAAAGACCCAAACGTAGTGAAAGTTTTGAAACATGAGGAGAATAAATCTAAGATGACTTATCTGCTTAATCTAGCAGAAGCTTATCGGTGTCAAGCAGGAATGGAACTCAAACCAGAAGTAGATAAAAATCAGGAAGCAACTGAATGTGCCAAAAAACAAAAGAAAGAATATAAAATGAAGGATCAGATGAGAAGGCAAGAAATGTGGAAAAAGCATAAATATAGTTGCAAGAATAGAAAACTTCTGGATGAACCTCATGTTGCTCAGGAATGAACACAGGAATGATTAAGGAGAGGCAAATTCAAACCAAGAGATGAAAGGTTTATATTGGCGGCCCAAGACAGTGGGCTGCATACACGTTGGTTTATAAAGTCCATTGAACATGTGGGAGAAACAATCAAATGTAGATTTTGTAAAACTGAATTGGAAACGGTTGCACACCTCGTTGCTGGTTGTGACATACTAATGGCAGAAGGACTGTATACTGAAAGGCATAATAATGTGGCAAGACTGTTGCAATGGAGATTGTGCAAACATTGTGGTACTGAAGTGGCCGAAATACAATGGAAACATGAGCCACAAAGCATCATAGAAAATGAAGAAGTCTACATCACATGGGATCATCCATTACCAACAGTTCAAAAGACAGATGCTAGAAAACTGGATATAGTAGTCCAATAAAGAAGACAAGAGTAGCATTGATCATTGAAATTGCCACACCCAGTGACTACAGTGTCTTGCATACAGAGAGACACAAAGTCACAAAATATCAGGATCTGCAGGCAGAAACGAGAGCGATGTGGAAGAAAGATACACCGACAATTCCAATAGTAGTAGGAGAAATAGGTCTTATAGAAATGAATTTACAATTGTATTTTGATATGTTACCTATACATGTAACTCCATACGAACTGCAGGAGTCGTTACTGGCCACATTGTGGGTGCTGCGAAGAGCACTACTGGCTGACATCAAAGATTACAAATTTCATGAACTTTAATCCTGCTTTGACTTAGGAATGGGGTCAATTCCCGTCATGTTATTAGAAACCCAAAAGACTTGGAAAAATTAAAAAAAAAGATTTAAACCATGTAAATGTACCAAATGCAGTAAGTGTTTCAGAGATCCCAGCAATTTTCAATGGCATCTTGTCATTCACATAGGCTCCTAGACAACAACAAAGTGTAAAGACTTCTCACCTTCTCTTTGTCGATGATTTAAAACTGTATAGCTCATCAGATGAGAAACTGAAAGCACAACTGCAAGTTGTCAAAACTTTTTCAGATGATATAAGAATGTCACTTGGTCTTGATAAATGTGCAAAAGCAACCTTTAAAACAGGAAAACTGCAACACCAGGAATCATCAGTTTGGGACAAGATTGTGATATAAAAGAACTTGAGCAAGAAGGAGTGATTAAATATTTGGGAACTGATGAAGGATCAACAATAAAACATGAACAAATGCAAATAAAAATCAGTAAGGAATACTTCCGAAGACTTAAATTAATCCTGAAAACAGCACTGACATCTAGGAACAAAATCCAAGCTATAAACCAATTTGCTCTACCTGTCCTAACTTAGTTTTGGAATGATAGACTGGCCCCAAAACTTGTTGGATAGATTAGATAGGAAAAAAAAAAGGATGCTTCATATTCACCAAATGATTTATAAAAATCAGTGCATACCAAGATTATATATATTCCCCGTTCCGAAGGAGGGATGGGCCTCCTTGAAATTGATTATCTGTAGAGATCTGCAATCGTGGGACTTCACACATATCTTCTGACCTCACAAGACCTAAATGCAGTGAAAGCTTTGAAACATGAGGAGGATAAATCTAAGATGGCTTCTCTGCTTAATCTAGCAGAAGCTTATTGGTGTCAAACAGGAATGGAAATCAAACCAGAAGTAGATAAAAATCAGGTAGCAAATGAATGTGTCAAAAAAAAAAGAAAGAATATAAAGTGAAGGATAAGATGAGAAGGCAAGAAATGTGGAAAAAGCATAAATATAGTTGCAAGTATAAAAAACTTCTGGAAGAACCTCATGTTGATCAGGAACGAACACAGGAATGGTTAAGGAGAGGCAAATTCAAACCAAGGGATGAAAGGTTAATATTGGTGGCTAAGATAGTGGGCTGCTTACATGTTGGTTTATAAAGTCCATTAAACATGTGGGAGAAACAGACAAATGTAGGTTTTGTAAAACCGAATTGGAAACAGTTGCACACCTTGTTGCTGGTTGCGACATACTAATGTCAGAAGGACTGTATACTGAAAGGCATAATAAGTTATGTACCTACCATAACGTTCCATGTTAGTTGTCTTCTCTCGCCTTCTTTCTTGCTGGATGGGTTCGGAGCCAATCCTCGGCTCCGACTCGGCACTTGCTTAGCTTGAGAACTCCTTTTGCCAGCTCGAGGCAACCCTATATCCCATGATGCAAGGCGGGACTACCTCAGATCTCATTTGGTAGCTAACCTACCCTGCTAAGGACTAACCTAATATATTTAGGAAACCCAAGTTCATAATAAAGAGTCCTCTAATGAAGGCTCAGGAGGAAACAACCTGATAGGAACTCTTCAAGATCTGTCCAGGCCAGGGGGAAGGAGGGAGGGACGCAAGAAAGAAGGCGAGAGAAGACAACTAACATGGAACGTTATGGTAGGTACATAACTTCTAAATGTTAAGTTGTCAATCTCGCCTTCATTCTTGCTGGATGGGACCGCGTCCCTAGCACCTGCATCCCGGGTGGCTCAATGGAACAGACTCTTGAGAACTGTGGAACCAAAACTGGCCCTGTCTCTGGAGGCCAAATCTAACTTGTAATGAGAGACAAAGGTATGAGGAGTGGCCCAAGTAGCTGCTGCACAAATGGTATCAATGGGTAGTCTATCCTGAAAGGCTGCAGCAGTGGATGGACTCCTGGTTGAGTGTGCTTTCGATTTAGAAGGCAGTTGCTTGCCTCTGAGAGAGTACACATAAGAAATGGTGGAAGACAACCATCTGGATAAGGTCACTTTAGACACTGGGAGACCTTTCCTGTTTTCTGCATAGGAGACAAATAATTGGTCCGATTTCCTGAATTGTTTCGTTCTATGCAAATAGTACCTGAGCTGACGATGGACATCCAAAAAATGAAGCTTTTGTTCAGCTCTGTCAGAATAGTTTGGGAAAAAAACTGGTAGATCTATGGATTGATTAATATTGGTTTGAGACACAACTTTGGGGAGAAAGGACGGGTTCGTTCTTAAGGATACCCTGTCCTTGTGAAAAACCAAGTAAGGGGAACGGATGCAGAGAGCTTGAATCTCGCAACCACTTCTTGCTGAAGTGACAGCCAGTAAAAATATAGTTTTCCAGGTCAATAATTTCAAAGAACATGAAGCAGACGGTTCGAAGGGAGGTAACATCAAGGATGCCAACATTAAATTCAGATCCCATTGTGGAGGAGGATGCTTTATCGGCGGCTTTAGGAGAAAAACTCCTCTCAGAAAGGCCTTGCATAGTCTATGAGACATAATGTTATGATCATGCAAGCCAACATGATACTTGGAAATAGCAGCCAGTTGAACTTTTACTGTAGATGAAGAAGATCCTGACTGAAAAACCTCAGCCAGGAAATCTAAAACAGAATGCACAGGAGCAGTAAAGGGATCAATATTCCTGGAATTTGCCCAAATGGAAAAACGTCGCCACTTGCTAGCATAAACGGTTCTGGTGGACGACTTTAAAGAAGCCACTAAGATGTCTCTGACCGAATCAGAGATCATAGGAAGCCTGGCTAGGGAAGGAAGTGGAGCAACCAAGCAGTGAGGTTGAGAGAATGAATGGTCCGGTGCTGTTGACCCGACTGGTGGATCAAGAGATCCGGAACTGGGTCCAGATGCCAGGGCTGTACCAGGAGGTGACGATGCAGAGACGGAAACCAAATTTGTCGAGGCCAGTAAGGGGCAATGAGAATAAACTTGGCCCTCAAAACGGTGGCTTTCTGAATGACTTGTGGAATCAAGGGAAAGGGAGGAAAAGCGTACAGAAGTCCCCGGGGCCAATCCTGGGTTAGAGAGTCTCTCAGGGGTTGGCCTGGTAGGTGAAAAAATCGGGGCACTTGTTGTTTTGGGGTGTAGCAAAAAGATCGCAACAAGGTGTGCCCCCACTTCAGAAAAATCTGGTCCACTACAGATTGATTGAGAGACCACTCGTGAGGCATGAGAATGGATCTGCTCAGCCTGTCCACCAAGAGGTTGGACCTGCCGGGGATGTGCATTGCTATCAGAAATCGATGAGAGGAGATTGCCCATTGCCAAAGTCTGAGATCTTCTCGACACAACGGATAGGACCTGGTCCCGCCCTGCTTGTTGATGTACCAGACCACGGACATGTTCTCCATTTGTACTGCAATAGTCCCTACGGGAAGAAAGTCGTTGAGGGCTTGCAACGTTAAAAGCACCGCTCTCATCTCCAGGACATTTATGTGCAGATGGTATTCTATGGGTTGCCACGTCCCGTGGACCATCCTGCCCTGATAATGCCCCCCCCACCCGATCAGAGAGGCATCCGTAGTAACTGTGACAACCGGAGGAGGGGGAACAAAAGGTCGGCCCTGATGAAGAAGAGGGGAAGATATCCACCAATTCAGATGAGTCCTGCACGATTGTGTGACTAAGATTTCGTGCCTCATCGGAAGACTGTGGAACGACCACTGAGTGAATAACATCCACTGCAGAAGACGCATGTGGACGCGAGCCAGTGGTAGAAGAACAATGGCCGCAGCCATAAGACCTAGAACCTTTAGTATCAGCCTGGCTTTGACTTTGCTGCTCTGCAATAAAATCCAAACGTATTTTTGGATGTCCAGAATTCTTTGATCTGTTAGTCTGGCTAACATTTTGACGGTGTTTAATTCTGCGCCTATAAAGGTGATAGATTGGCAAGGCCGCAGAGAAGATTTTTCGAAATTCACTGAAATTCCCAAACTCCTGCATAGCTGCAGAGTGTAGTCTCTGGTCTGAAGAAGCTGACACCTGGTGGTGGCAGAGAGGAGACAGTCGTCTAAATAAGGAAACACCTGGAATCCTTGACGTCTCAGATGAGCTGTGACCACTGCCATACATTTGGTAAACACTCTGGGGCTGAAGTGAGGCCAAAGGGCAGGGCTCTGAATTGGTAATGACTGGTCCCTAGCCGAAAGCGGAGAAACCTTCTGGAGCGCCTGTGAATCTTTATGTGATAGTACGCGTCCTGAAGGTCTATGGAGCACATCCAGTTGTCCTTGCCCAGAAAGGGCAGAATGGACTGAAGCGTGACCATCCGGAATCTTGCCTTCTTGACAAATCTGTTTAGACTGCTCAGGTCTAATATTGGTCTCCAATCTCCCGTCCTTTTGGGGACCAAAAAGAATCTCGAGTAGACGCCGGATCCTACTTGGCCTGCCGGAACAGTCTGGACGGCTCTTTTATCTAGGAGCTTTGAAACCTCCTGTTCTGCCAAATCCCTTTGACCGGGTGAGATGTCTGGAAGGGATTGTTGAGGTACGGGATACCTTCAAGGGATTTTGTAACCCTCGGATATGATCGACTGTACCCACATATCTTGTGAAAGGGAATGCCAGGCTACTGGGTACAGCGAAATCCTTCCCCCGACTGCCTCCAAGGGTGGACAGTCGGGCAACACCTCAGGGGTGCTGAAAGGGCTTCTCAGGAAGAGACTCCCTGTTGCCCTGGTTCTGAGGACCCCCCCCTGCCTCTAGGGCGGCGTCTATTATTGTTACCCCCTCTGCCTCTAAGGGTAAACTGACCACGTGTGTCCGGTGAAGCTCCTTGGGCTTTGCGGAACCACATCTTCCCTCCCTTCTGACCCTTGGGATATGGTCTAGAAGGGGTGGAAAAATGGACTCCAACGGCAGAAAGAGTTTTACCGTCCTGCTCACACCTGGTCAAGGTATCCTTCACCTGAGGTCCGAACAAAGCCCAACCATCAAAGGGGGTATTGGTGAAGGACGCCTTAAAGGGGTCCGCAAAATTACAAAGCCGCATCCAGGCTTGACGTCTAAGAGCCACTCCTGTGCCTGCGGCCCTGCTCGCTCCATCGGCCGCATAGGATATGAGCCGCATGGAGGAGTTGGATAAGGAATTCAGGATTGCTAGCTGTGAGGCAATCTTTTCTTGAGCCCCAGCAGCAGAAGGATCCTGGACCACTTCACCTAGTTCCTTGAGAATATCTCTTTGAAGCCTGGTGAAGTGACAAAGGTAGTTCAGCGACGATAGCAAAGGTCGCTGAAGAAAACATCCGCTTTCCATACCTGTCCATGGTCCTATAATCCTTGTTAGGAGGATGGACAGGTACTGAAGGATCCGCAAGTTCCTTCTTAGTGGCCGCCGCCACCGCCATAGCATCCACAGAGACGCCCTTGGAAAGAAACTGTTTGTCCGTAGGGGCCGTAATAAACTTGGATGGTCTCCTGGGGACAGGTTCCACAGAATCTGGAGCTGCCCACGCCTTCCGGGCCACTACCTGCATAAGTGGGTCGAAAGGCGGAGACACCCAGGAGGTGGAGGGTCGGGATCCAAAAGCCTCCAGGTATACCGACTCATCATCGGAGGGGTAAATGGAGGGCCAATTCCCCCTCTGTTTGAGGAGCTCAAGGATGTCTGAAAAGGAGACATCCTCAGAGGGGGATCGTGGGGAACCCTCCGACTCATCTAAGTCGGTATCAGATGTAGTAGACTCAGGGGAGTCACTGTGTTTCCTCTTACACGTCCTCTTCCGAGGGGGTTCCCCTGCAGGATCAGGAGAAACTTCGGAAGAGGAAGATATTCCCAATGGGGAAACCTGGGGCGATGGATCCCTGGGCCTGAGAGCAAGAGGCTGGCAAGAGGCGTCTACAGGCACCGAAGAGGGAGGAGCTAGAGGGATGGACCGTTGACCTGGCTCAGGAGCCAGGACACTCCTCATCACCTCAAAGGCTCCCCTCCCCGGGAGACCGGAATATTCCCGTTCTGAGGAAATAGGAATTCCCGGCTCCACTGAGAGGGAAGGCTCCGAGGCCGATGTCGGTGCCGACCTTACCAGAGCCGAAGCCCCGAGAGGGAGAGCGGGGTCAGACAAGGGTCCGATGCCACTAGCCCCCTCGGAGCCGACTAGGGAAACTCGACGACCGGATCCCTCCAAGGAAGGTCTCAAGGAGGAGATAGGAGCCGAAGACGACGGAGCCGAAAAAGGATGTATCTGTTCCGGCGCCGAAATAGTCGCTGTCCCGAGAAGCTCCGGCTCCGAACTCTGGTGGGGAGTCGGAGGAGGAAGTTCAAGGGGTGAAGCAATAGCCGAAGTCTGCTGAGACTGGCTATGGAGCATTTGGGCCAGTGCCTGCGACTTTAACAGCCTGCTTACCACCCTCTCTAAATCGTGGTCAGACAGCCTGGAAGATCTCGAAGATCGGCTCCGATGACTCCGCTCCGACAAAAGAGGAGACCCCGGAGCCGAGTGGATAGATTCCAAAGACGGGGACCGAGATCTCTTCTTGGAGGAAGTCATCGGAGCCGACGTCCTATGGGTTCCAGATGGAGCCAAAGGCTTCTCGGCTCCAATACTGGATACTGTGTCGGCTCCAGCCGGAGCCGACAAGGCAACAGCAGATTGGGTGTCGGAACCGACCCTAGCTGAGAAGGAGAAAGATCGGCTCCGGCCGGAGCCGATCTCGACTCCGAAGGAGTCGGAGCCACCGGGGAAGGCTTGGAAACTGTAGCCTGACCCTTGGATGGCTTGGAAGGCTTACTGGACCCAGGTTTAGTGGGTGAACCTTCCGGCTTTAGCAAGCCACGGAGGATTAACTTATTCCTCCTTTCCTGCAGGACTCGCTGGCTAAAAGAGTGACACAAAGCACAGGAGTCCTGCAGGTGTAAAGGCCCCAGGCAGTAAACACAAGAAGTGTGACCATCTGTCAGAGACATTTTCTGACAGCACGAGTCACACTTCTTGAAGCCCGAGACCTTTACCTCTTTAGACATAGTCTAAGGAAAAAGAGTAATAAAATACTCACACACACACACACACACACACACACACACACACACACACACCAAAAACAGTCACACAAATTAATCCCCAAACACAGACACACAGATAGGGATTAATAAGGAAGGCCTAGGCCTAACTGAAAATTTTTTTAAAACTTTTTATAAAGTAAAAAATTTTTACTATAAGGGGAATAGGGTGATTGTATGGACACTATACACTAAAAAATAGGAAAAAGGGGAAGATAAACCCTGACTAAAGCTGTTTGAAAACTCAAACTTACCTCAGCTGGCAAAAAAGGAGACCTCTTTGCAAAGCGGCAAACGAGATCTGAGGTAGTCCCGCCTTGCATCATGGGATATAGGGTTGCCTCGAGCTGGTAAAAGGAGTTCTCAAGCTAAGCAAGTGCCGAGTCGGAGCCGAGGATCGGCTCCGAACCCATCCAGCAAGAATGAAGGCGAGATTGACAACTTAACATTGTGGCGAGACTGTTGCACTGGGGATTGTGCAAACATTATGGTATCCAAGAGGCTGACAAACACTGGAAACATGAGCCACAAAGCATCATAGAAAATGATGAAGTTTACATCACATGGGATCATCCATTACCAACAGTTCAAAAGACAGAAACCGGATATAGTGGTACAAGAAAAGAAGACAAAAGTAGCATTGATCATTGAAATTGCCACACCCAGTGACTACAGTGTCTTGTGTACAGAGAGGCACAAAGTTATAAAACACCAGGATCTGCAAGCAGAAACGAAAGCAATGTGGAAGAAGGATATCCAGACAGTTCCTATAGTAGTAGGAGCAACAGGTCTTCTAAAAATGAATCCAGAATCATATTTAGATATGTTACCAATCCATACAACAGTAGGAGGAAACTATTACATGATAGGGCAAAATCCCAAAAAAGGAAGGCATCCCTGATCAGTATTAGCAAGAAACTTCACTCAATCATAAAATCATCGAAGGCTAACTTCGAAAGAAAAATCGCCAAAGACTCTAAAGATAATCACAAGGCATTCTTTAGCTACGTCAAGAATCTGGGTGGCAACTCTCAGATCTGCTCTGAGCTGGTGCAAAATGGCACAAAATACGCTGAACCCACTGACACTGCCAACATCCTGGTGGACAGGTTCAGTGTAAACTTTACCCCCCCATCCCAAAAGGGCCTGTGTCTATCCCAGAAGAATGCAATCCCACAGTCATCACAGACACACAGGTGAAAGCAGCTCTTTCCAAAGTAAAAAACACAGCATCAATGGGACTGGATGGTATCCCGGGCTGCTTCTTACACGAGCTCCAAAAAGAACTAAATCCTCACATAAACTCACTGTTCCAACTCAGCTTTACCACAGGTTATGTACCCAAAGAATGGCGTACAGCAACAGTTATCCCGCTCCACAAAGGTGGCGCCACAACGGATTCTGGGAGCTATCGCCCCATAAGCCTGACTAGCCTGGTCTGCAAGGCTATGGAGTGCATCATCATGGATCTCATAAACAAAGACATTGGTAACCTCCAGACACTGGACCCTACCCAATTCGGCTTTGTTAAAGGCAGATCTTTCCTCCTAAACCTAGTTGACTTTTTTGAAATAGCTACCAAAGCCATAGATGAGGGAAAGGTAGTCCACACAGCCTACCTGGACCTCGCAAAGGCCTTCGACACAATACCCCACTCTGGCATCATAAATAAGCATATCAACTTAAATATCAACCCATATGTCACAAGATGGGTTGCAAACTGGCTCAGGGATAGAACTCATATGGTCAGAGTTGCGGGTGCCATGTCCGATTCTAAACCGGTTACAAGTGGAGTCAACACAGGGCTCAGTCCTGGGACCCCTCTTGTTTGGTATATACTTCTCTGAGGTACAGACAAGCACAAGAGGACTGTGGCTGACCAAGTTCGCAGATGATTGCAAGCTGGGAGCCATAATCAACTCTCTGGCCAACACAAGCATCCTCCAGAAGGGTCTTACAGAGACGGATGCCTGGTGTCAAAACCATGGCCATAAGCTAAATTCCAAGAAGTGCATAGTCATCCCTTTTTGGAAAAACAAAGTGCCCACAAACTACCACATAGGAGGTAATCCACTAAGTACAGAAGTAATTAGGGATCTGGGGACCCAAGTAGATAGTAGCCTCTCCTTTGACAATCACATTGCCAAAGTGGTTAGAAAAACCTTCTATATAGCTCACCTAATCACAAAAGGGTTCACATCTAGATCAAGAGAGGTCATTGTGCCCCTCTACTCATCGCTCATCAGGCCCTTAATTGAGTACAATGCCCCATTTGGGATGCATCTTACCCGACACCTGCAACAGCTGGAGAGACCTCAAATGTACCTCACCAAGAGGATCGTGGCCCTCAAACAGATGCCCTATGCTACTCGACTAAAGAAACTCCAGCTCTACTCAGTTGCTTATCGCCTACTCAGAGGCAATCTCTGCCTGACATACAAGGCCATGTCTAACCCAGAACTGATGAACATGCTCCAACTCAAGAAAGCCAAATTCATTAGAGCTACACGCTCCATGGATTTAAACCTCAGCACAACAATAAATAGGACATGCTGGAGGGATAGATTCATATCCTAGAGGCTTCCCTCGCTCTGGAATAGAATCCCGGTTCATGTTAGGCAGAGCCCCTTGCTGACCCTCCAAGAGAAATCTTGAGTGGATGGGAAATCGTAAATTTACTCCTGGGATCACTTCTATGGCCCTGCTGGACAGAGGCTCGGGAATCTAGTCTAAAAGGGTGGCAAAAGCCAACACATTCAGGTTAGGCTTATAAATGCCCTAGGGCAGATAGCCTAGTACCTACCTATGAACCTATGAACCGATGTAACCCCTTACAAACTGCAGAAGGAGTCATTACTGGGCACACTGCGGGTGCTGCGAAGGGCACTACTGGCTGACATCAAAGATTGAAACAATACTAATTTCATGAACTTTAATCGTACTTTAACTTAGGAATGGGATCCATTCCCATCATGGTATCAGAAACCCAAAAGACTTGGAGAAATTAAAATAGAGCAGTATGAGCAAAGTCTGAAATGAAGAGGAAGATCCACAGGCAGACATGGTGAATTGTTGATAAATACATCTTGCCAACAGGCCATAGGGTAGTAATTCACACAAATTTCTGAGAGACGGGGGTAATAACCCTGGACAGGGTCCTGGTTATAGGTGAAGCACCAACTAGAAAATCTTCTCCACTGATTAACAAAGATGTCCGAGTAGCAGGAGTTCTTCCCTCCTTTAGTATCTGCTGCACATCCTTACATATTAGAAGTGAATTATCCAGGCAGTCAGTTGAAGTTGTTTGAGACTGGGGTGTAGCAAACACTCCTTGTCTTATGTAAGTGGATCCAGTCTGTGAGGAGGTTTGTGGTAATTGCCTCTGGCCAGTTCTATAAGAAGGGAAAACTGTTACTGCCTGGGACAGATGGGAGTTACCATAATAAATATTTGGAGAGTCCTTCTGAAAATTCTGAATGACCCTGGATTTCAGTGGAAAGGGTGGAAATGCATATAGAACATTCCTGACCACAGGAATGAAAATGTATCTGTTTTCCAGGCCTGTATGAAAGGAGTGCTGGTGCAGAATTTACTTAGTTGGCTGCTTTGGAAGGAGGCAAGCTTATCTATTTGAGGTGTTCCCTATAATTGCATACATTCCTGAAGACTCTCCCCATTCAATTTCCATTCATGAGGGTCTGCCCTGGTCTTTCTCAGCTTGTCCAAGGGCGGCACAGTGGTGCAGCGGTTAACGTTGTCACCTCACAGCAAGAGGTTCACCGGTTCAATTCTCGGCTGGGGTGCCTTCTATGTGGAGTTTGCATGTTCTCCCTGTGTTCGCGTGGGTTTCCTCCGGGTACTCCGGTTTCCTCCCACATTCCAAAGACATGCATCTGGAGCATTTCTCCCTGGGCCTCCGCTGAAAACAGGCTCTGTGGAACCTAGTCGGGCTTTCCCAGTCAACAAATGATAAATAAATAAAAAATAAATAAATAAATAAATAAAATAAATTGTCTGCTACTACATTTTGCTCTGATGGATTGCAAGATGGTGGACGGGTTATACAGTGCTGTAGACCTAACTCCCATGCCATCATAGCTAGCCTGAATAAGGGTAAGACCTGATGTCCCCCCACTTGCTTATGAAGTACACTCACTGTGACATCATCCATATTCACCTGTAATAGTCTTGGGGACCACAGGTCAAGAAGAGATTCTATAGCGTAGATCACAGCCAACATCTCCTTGACATATAGGTGCTTTGGTATGTCTGAACTGTCACATAGGCCACACACCTTTCACACAGGCCTCACACCTTTACCTCCATAGAAACTGCTCCCTAGAAAAAAAATTGTTATTTCTCAATAACACCCACAAATGGAAGCTAAAAATCCTAGAGAATGAGAATGTTGGCTCCACATGTTTTATAACAATTTTTTCTCATTTATAACCTGGCAATAGGAATCATGAGAATGATAGAAGCCATGAACTCTAAAATTCAGAAATATTCTCTGGCTGAAGTCTCAGATTGATTGGAAAAGATACAAATTCACCTCTTCCTGCATTAGTAATGCCTTTAAATAAATATATATAGAAGGCAGTCTAAAAGTACAATCTTGTGTGATGGAGTTAAAGAGTATTTTTGAACATTCATCTGGAAGCCCAGACAGGGGAGGAGTGAAGAAACTTATGTTAAGGACTCCTGACATTTGTCAAAAGAATTTGCAAAGATCAGTAAGTCTACAATGGGCTATCCCTGGAGCAGTGGAGCTAGAAATTTTGTAAATTCTTTAGGAGCTGTAGCTAACTCAAACAGTAATGCAGAAAAATGATAATGCGACTCGCACACAGACATTTTCTTAAGTCTGTGGCTATGGCAATGTGATGTTAAGCATCTTTTAGGTCTGATGTTACCATAAGACTCAGAAGATTAATGAATTGTAACAGACTCTGAAGGGTAACAGTTTGGATTTGGGTATTTTCACAAACCAGTTGAGAAAGGAAAGATCTATAACTGGCCCCCAGTAAAGCTCATTCTTTGAAACCAGAAACAAATTAAGAGTAGATACTTTCCCCTCTTTGATCTAAAGATACTGGTAGTAGGAATAGTAGAGTAAGCAAAAGTTGAAGAACCTGAGGGAAAAAAAAACACCTCTGTTTGGTTTTAAGGCTAGGAAGGAATTTCCTTGACAGGAGGTATGGGTATTCGATGCCAAGTGTAACCCTCCTAAACCAGTATTAGTATCAAAGAATCAGAGACACACTGTTGAAAAAGGGAAATATTGAGAAACAGCCTATGGGAAGACATACACCGAGATTCAGCAAGCAGCTGTTAAGGAATAAGTTATTCCTGCATGGCAGGGACCATTCCTGTTCAGCACTGCAGTGTGCCATGCATATTTATGAAAGCGCGCTGCCATGCTCTAAAATGGACACGGTTCCATGTCCGAGAGTAGGAGGTGTGTCTGAGAGCAGAGCTCTCACAATAAACATGCCCCCTGCACTCCGGAATTGCCTTTCGGCAACTAAAAATGAACAAGAACACTCGTAACACCCCAACCCATCAGGAAAAAAAAATGTGGTCAAAGGCAAAAGGGACAATCGTCCCTACCAAGCATACCTCTCACCTGTACAGATTTTCACAGAATGCCCAGATATTTGCTTCATATTTTTGGTGTGTTCCCCCTAAAATGTGCACCTTTCTGGCAAATAGCTGAGGATTGAAGTCATTAAATAATGACTACATTTGAGTGTAAGCCTCCACAAATCCATCAGAAAATTCATGCTAATGTAAAACCTATTATTCTATCAACTATTTAAGTTTGTAAGAGCAATATTTAAAATTTGTCCCTATTTGTCCCCCCATCATTGTAGGCTTTGTCCAGATATTTGCTCTATCTAAGAAGTTGAGAGGTATGCTACCAAGCCAAAAGTTATTAGGATAACACAGGTAGCATAAGCACATAGTGCACACCTCCCAACCTGTCAGAGTAAGGAATGTGGACAAAGTCAAAAGGGACAATTGTCCTACAAACCAGACAGTTCATAAAAATAACAGGTTAAGCATTAGCAGGGATATTCTGAAGGGTATAGATAAAATAACACAACAAAACCTTTTATTTTGTAAATACAATAAAGTTTAAGCGTAGCTGCGCGGGTGTGCCCGTTGCTTAGCTACGTTTAAGTCCAGCTTAAACAGCACAAGAAGTTAAACAGCAAGAGACATCCAACATAAGCAGTATTGCAATAGTGTAATGATTAGAGGATGCGCTTTGCAAGCAGCCATTCCCAGTTTGATCCCCACTGTAACCAATTCACATTTTAAATGTGAAAGCAGTACATAAACATTTTTTTTAGTATTACCTACTAAATAACATATATTTGTGAGCCAGAGTACTGCATTAGGTCCAGATGTGAGGTGTCAGTTTAATAAAGTTGTAAAATCCCCCATAAAAATACAAGTGCCCCATACAGTATAGTCACACATGAATTAATGTAATGAAAGCACATTGGGGGACGTCAGGGACAGTAAACAAATGTATAATATGCAATGAATGATGAATCAATGCCATATAGCAGATAGTATATAAAATGAACAATAAGCAATGTAAGTATTGCACAGCTCTGCTTACCAGGTGTCAGCATTGTGTAAATATGACTGCTAAGCAATGAGTAGCCCAGCTAAGTGGATTTGGCCATTGGTAAGCAGTGCTGAACCTGTCCCTTTAAGCAATGCCAACCTTAGCTAAGCAGATTTGCCCATAGCTTAGCTTAGCTCAGCATATTCAAAACCATCCAATCACGGCAAAGGGTGGGAAATCCGCCGTATTTAAACCCCACAGGCAGGAATACAGCTCACAACTGGTTGCAGCTTCCCACTGTAGGCAGGATGGCAGGAGTTGGAGAGGGATTGTGCTTCCAGGCTCAGCGCTGGGGCATACAGGAGTCCAAGGTCATGGTAGGACTCCTGGTAAAAAAAAAATCATGACGAGACACTGCTGCAGGGCCAGTACTAGGGTACCAATATAAAGTGGAAGCCTGGGACTGTCTCGCCCATGATCTCACCAGTGCCACTGGTATCCCTCGGACTACTGACCAGGTCAGACACCACTATGCTAACTTGAAGAGGAGAAAAAAGGAGATCTTGGAATGAGTGGGTCCAAAAAGCAAGGCAGAGGGGTGATGTCCCAGCAGTGTGTAAGTAGTCATACCATTACTGTTTACTGAAGTCTAGCATGTGTATGTGATGAATAGGTATCCCTAAATATGTCGCTCTTTCCTTTACAGCTGAGCAGGCTATGAATCAGGAAGCCCATGCAAGTAGGCTGCAAAGGCTGCGTCACGAGGCTGGTGAGTAACAAGCCTGCTTGTAGTAGTCATACCAAATAAATATAAAGTAGTAGAAAGTCATCTGGCAGTATAAAAACTGTTGTATGGGCTATACTATATAAACCAGACAATATGACATTAATAGTCCCATATAGGTTATATTTAAATAAAACTGTAACTGCCTGGCAATAAAGCTCTAAATCCTGGACTGGTTGTGTTTACTTTGGTATTGTATGGCATTTATTGTTGCATTCTTTGAATAGTAATGTTGTATTAACCACCGTTACCCACACTGTGCTACAAAAAAAATGTCTAGGAATGTCTGTATAAGACTGTTGTAAGTACAAGATCAGATTGTGCAACCATAAGAGACTTGCACAGAAAATACTGAAGAAATAGGCAGCAATATCCAAATAGCGCACTCTACTGTGACAAATTGTTCGCCTCACAACAAGAGGTTCTCCGGTTCGATCCTCGGCTGGGGTGCCTTCTGTGCGGAGTCTGCATGTCCTCCCTGTGGTCGCGTGGGTTTCCTCCGGGTGCTCCGGTTTCCTCCCACATCCCAAAGACATGCTGCAGGTGGATTGGACACTCTAGATTGGCCCTAGGTGTGCGTGTGAGTGTGCCTTCTGTGGAAGGTTAGGCGCCGGGCTGGCAACTCGACACCGTAAAACTCCACTGCCATTCAATGTGCGGACAAGGTGATCCGCTGTGGCGACCCCTAACTGGGAAAAGCCGAAAGAAGAAGAAGACTGTGACAAATTGTTGTATTTTTAGCAGACGCAGCCATGATTCGAATCATGGGAGTGGTAGTAAGCTGTATGCATAATCATACCTCTCAACTGTACAGATTTTTCAGAATGTCCAGATAACTGGCCCATATTTTCTGCCTGTTCCTCTACCCCCCTGGCAAATCAGTGGGATGATCTCAGAATTGTAGTCAAGAAATAATGACAAAACATTTGATTTTCAGACCTCAAAACCTTTAGAAAATGTATATTAAAACAAATCATGTCACTCATGCAACTCTCCAAGTTTATGACAGCAATATTCAAAACATGTCCCTATTTGTACCCCCATGTTGTCAAGCTTTGTCCAGAGTGTGTGCATCAAGAGTTTTAGAGGTAAGTGCATAATATTAACTTTGAATCTGGGAATATGTGTTGAAACAGTGAGGTAGTGTTAAACATTCCCTCCACAGGTCTATCAGGTAAGAGATGTAAGAATTTAGCTACAAGACAGTTGAAGTATACACTGTGTACAAACATACCACTGCCCAAACCAGGGATATAGAGTATTGTAATAAGACCTGTACCTTAATGATTAGAGCAATGATCATTAAAGTTGTGAGTAGTACAAGGATATAAAAGTTGTTAATTGACACCCCCCACCATATCTGCAACAATAATCTAAATACACAAATGAGTGGTTATGCTTACACCAAACCTACTGTTGGGACATATGTCCTATTGTTCAATAAATACTGAAATGTGTTTTTATTAATGTTCCATGATGAATACTATCATTGGTGGCTTGTTGCTATCAATGTAACCTGCATACCATTGTAATGCCACTGTGGTTCCATATATGCAGGAGTTCTGTTTGCTATGAAACTGTTCCAAATCTGGTGTTTTGGGTTATGGGAATATCTATGCATGCTGTTATAACTAATCCTGGATTATGTTGACTATTACTAACCCACATATGTTTTAAAACTGCAACACCATAGTGCGTAGGAAGGCCGGTCCCAGCGGACCCATCTCTCCCACCTCATCTGGCCATAGCACTGGGTGCCAGCATTCCTGGGACCCACCCCGGGACCTCCTCATCTGCTGTTCCTGCACCACCTTCAGGTGGAACTGTCTCAGGGGATAGGGCTCGTCCTCCCCCTGGGAGCGGGCGCAGACAGGATCCTGTCACCTGAAGGCAGATCCGGGGATTGGTGTGTAGCGAGCTCTGAAGGGAGTTTGAAGATCTGCTACGCCAGCTTGATGGCCGTGTGGTGCATTTAGAGGGTCAGCCTGGCCCCCCTGCTCAGCCCCCAGCACAACCACCTTCGGGGCCATGAAGGTGCTGTGGTAACTGCCCATGGGTGGGGTCCTTTGTCCCAATGTTTCCATTTGGATGCTCATGGGCTTCCGATTTCCAAACACCCATCCTCATCCAAGGTGTTTACCCCCCACGTGTCATATACCACCCCTGTATGCTGTCTTGTCTGTCTTCCTACCCAGCCTACCTCCCCAAATATACCTATCTTTCCCCAACATCCCATTCTCACCTTAAAAAAAAAAAAAGGACAATCTGTTCCCAAAAAAAAATTTGCCCCATACATAGCTGTCCATTTTGCACACGTGTCCACTGGACAGATGTAATCTGATCTAATTGGCTTCACAACGCATTATTGCTGTCCTCACCCCTCTCTCAGGGGTTTGAGTGTCCAAATCTACCTCCAAACTCACTATATATGCACAGCTGTTGCTGTAGAAGAAATGGACAGCTATGGACCTTCCCTACACTCGTCCTACACATCCCTACCTACTTTCTCTATTGTTTTTCCCTATGTGTGCCCCCTTTTTCACCACTTTCCTATCACCCTTTTTTTCTTTTGTTTTAAAGAAATCAGTGTGGGAGTAAGCACTTTTAAGCAGTAGTAAGTGGGTTAAGCCTGTCTGCATGGCGGCAAGCAATGGCTACACAGATTAAGCACTGTCAGGCTGTCTGTAAGCATATTTAACCGGAAGTTAGCATTGCTTACCATCATGCAAAACCCATGCAACCCACTCACAACCACTTAAAGGTCACTCTGTATTCAACAGCCCTTGTACTGCCCAGCAAAAAAAATAATCAGCCCTTGAAAGTCTCGAACTCAGGACCCTGCACACCATAGCCACAGTGATTTACCACTAAGCCATTTGAGCTGTACATAAATGTGATGTTTTCTCAAACATATCCTGCAGCACAGTCATTCAACAGTAGGGAAAATGTGTTTATATATGCAGATGCATGTAAGTATGTATGTATGTATGTATGTGTGTGTGTGTATATATATATATATATATTATATATATATATATATATATATATATAGATATATATATATATATACATCTATATTATATATAGATATATGTAGACATGTATATATATATATATATATATATATATATATATATATATATATATACATATATATATATATATATATATATATATATATATATATGCGTGTGTGTGTGTGTGTGTATTGCATTCGCACATTGGATCCACACTCTGAACCTCTCACTGCAAAACATCTGACTAAAGGCACTGTTAATGTGGGTGAAGAGGCCCAAAATAGGGATCTATTGTAATTATTGCCATTAACCCTTCCTCCACAGCTGAACAGGTCTGCCTTGCAACACAATAACCAGCACTTGGAAGGCTTGAATCCAGGACCCTGCACAACATAGCCACAACAAGTTAACAGTAAGCCATCTCAGCTGTAAGATGTTAGGCTGATATCTCTACCATATCATGCAGAACAGTCAGTCTACCATAAGGAATGTACAATGTGGAAGCGATAAACATTCCAATGATACATATGTACACACACATATATACATCTACATATGTATAGATATATATATGTATATACACATACATACACAAATAAATATATAACTACTTATAGATATGTCTAAAAAGAGTGTATATATATATATATATATATATATATATATATATATATATATATAGTGCACAGCATATCAAACAGCCATTATTCTTACAGTTGCACCTTTTGAAATGGCCAGTGTCTGATTCTTTCCTACAAATGAGAATTACTGCATGAAACATACACCCACACACAATGCAAAAGACATGACACCACAAACAAGTTTGCATACATAGAAATGTTTATTTGTGTACTATTTCAGTGACAAACAGAACTGTGTGTAAGACAGTATGCTCTAACCCACCACTGTTCCCATGGTGAAATGTATGAAAATGTACAGCCATATACCTTAATGTTTCTTACTACTGATATTCCTCACATACTGTAACAGCCTAGGTTAAAAATATTTAATACCCCTCCCCCATAAGATGTCTTACAAGGGCATATAACAGTGTTATCCATACACTGACATCTGAACTGTACAAGGTCGCACATGTTTTGTCCAACTGTGACCCTCATATATATGGACCCTACCCCACAATTTGTGTGGGAGGCCACAACATCAATGGAATGATAGCAGGAATGTCAGCACTAAATAATGATAGACCATTAACTATCAACCTTCTACTGCATGACATCTGGACAAAGCCAGGTATATAGGTGGAGGACAGAGGATGGAACACATGGCCATACTTGAAATGTTGCTGTTATACACTGTGAAAGTTGCTGGTTTTACAGGCTTAGTTGCAACATATCCTTACTCAGGAATATAAAGTCAGAAACACAAATGTATGTTGGCATGTACTGATAGCAACAGAATGCCACTGATATGTCAGGGACAAGACTTGTATGGGGAACAGACAAAACATAACAGCCAATCCTGTAGCCATCATGTGGAGAGGCCCACAGTTGAGAGCTATGCAGACAGATAGCATTCCATGCAAAACTAGCATGCACACATAAACCCTGTAAATTAGCAGTATTCAATACATTTAACAGCAATACTCACACACAGTCTGGAACTTTATACAAACATGTAGTTGACCTGTGTCTGCAAGTCCTGCTACAAGAGGTATTGCTGCCTGCTGTCTGTAACACTGCTGCACACACACAGGAAGGATGTGTTCCATACAGTAAAGGTAAAGGGACAACGCCAACATGATGTAGTCATTTATAGTAGTGGGTTTCTATGACATTGGCTATTAGAAGTACTACACAGCTGGCTGCATGCAATTAGCAAGTGGAGAACACCAACTGGTTCACAGGAGATCACATGATCATGAGCATCACCTACAAAAGCCATGAACCAGCTCAATCTCTGTAGTGGAGAGAGAAAAACAAAAAAAAATAATACTGAAAAAAAATACAAATAAATAAAAACAACAAACCAACCAAGGAAGATATCCAAGTGCTACAATAAGAGAGCACAATAATAAAACAGGTATGTGAAACATGTCAGCATGTAACTGAATATAGTACTCAGTCTGTAATAATGGGACAGATGATGTTGAAAGATTTATATGTGCCACAAAGACTTGCTGTAATTATGTCCTGCTAAATAACTTCTAT